>NW_007253589.1:210040-233217 GCF_000164805.1 Carlito syrichta | reverse complement strand
ATTGTAGAGATGAAGTCTCGCTTGCCCAGGCGGATCTCGAACCCGCAGGCTCAGGCAATCCACTCACCTCAGCCTCCCAAAGGCGCGAGATTACAGGGTGAGCCACCGAGCCCGGCTGGAATGTGATGTTTTAAATGGGAGTCATAACTAGACTACTTAGTCCCGAAGACAACTTAAGATAGTTAAAAAAATATACACATATAATTTTATATGGGCTTTGTGTTGAATTTGCGTGCTCTTTATAAAAATTAACAGTAGTTGCAAGTAGAATGTTAGTAGAATAGCCAGAAACAGACTTGTTTTTAATGAGGATGAATAAACTTCGTCTTAAAATAAACTGAAATATTTATTTCCATCTTGGCTAACTAAAACACTTTAATTTTTTTGTTGTCATATTAGAAAAAAAAGATGCAAACCATATGTCCATCTTTTGTAGATTGCAGAATCCATAATGTAGAGATAAACTGGTTATATCAGTAATATAGATTACTAAATTGTTTTTTTAAAATTAGAATTCTTTACAGATATATTTTGTGTGGCTATGATGTTTTTATTATTTGGCCCTCAACTGTCATATGAGCAAAACAAACTAGCATGGCACCAACAGTCTCAGGGTAAGCAAATTATTAAGTGAATACTCAGACAAATGAGTTTAATCTGGTGAAAATAACCAGGGAATATTAAACTTGCTCTACCTGACTCCAAAGTCCAGGTTTGAACCTCATAAGTCTACACATTCTGGAACCTGCTTGAGAGTCTGACTTTTAATTCTCTTAAGATTACTGAACTGATTCTTTTATTTATGTGGAGTGCTTTAATTGTAATCAAGTCTTCTTGTTAATTCTGACATTTGAACTACTTCTTGATAGACTTTTTAGGCTTCAATACACCTATTTAAGAAAAAAATCAGATCTATGTTAATTTGTTTTTTAATACAAATATATGCATGGACTAAAGTAGAAACATATACTACTTAATAAAAAAGATGCTTCATCACTATCTGGATACTTCAAAGAATCAATACAAAAGCAAATGAATTAGATAATTTACAGAATGCTGGAAACTGCATCGGTCTGTAAGAATTAAAACAAATCTTATTGTGAGTAGTATAACACTATTTTTAAGAAAACAACTTAGACAATATAACTAAACTATTTAGTTTTGTAATAGTAGATTTTGTGACAAAATAAAATATAAATATGCAAATGATTTTAAAATTTGTCTAGGGTCTAAAACAGTATCGAATAAACCTGTTACAAAACATGCACATAATTAAAGGAGAACCCATCATTACTGATGACATGAAAAAATATTGACTTGTCAGAAAATACACTTTTGGACATTTAAGTAATCAAAATATAGATATATAATTAAGGAAAGTCCACTTAACATGCACTACACATTTATTTTGCTGCTTGAATCATTAGTCTATTTTTCAAATTAAGCATGTCTTAATAACCTCTTTGCAAAACCCTTAGCTAATAGCATTATGAGCTGATTATCGCTTTAAAACATATTAGGCTTAAAATAGGATGTATATGTTGATTCTTTGTTCTTCTGAATATGAGTCTTTTTTGAGCCTTGCAGGAGAAAGTAGTGTAAATAATGTGAACCTTTAACATTTCTGATCAAAAGTTGTAGAATTTTATGTGCTCTAAAATAGTTAGTGATGTCTAAAATGTTTTGTCCTAACTACTAAAAGTTACTGTGTTCTAAAAAAGGATTACAATTAAGTGGAGCCTATAAAATATTTACAGATTTTGAAAGAAAATTGGTCTTCATGAATTTTGCCCATTTAGACATGGGGGTAGTGAAGGAAGACTTTTTTAATCCAAATATAGACAATGCATTGAAACTTTTTACTCAGATGCACAGATATTGAACTTTGTAAAGCACTACTGCTTCATATATAAGGGATATTTAATAATGAACTTTCAGAATGAATTATGAGAATGTATTTTCTTTACGGCAAGGATTGTTTATATTAGAAAGAGAGGAATATTTAATGACTGTATATTAAAATACAACAAGGATAGAGCATAATGCAGGCATAAATACACACACATGCACACAGAGCCATGCTTCCTAAATACACAGACCATTGTCAGTGAAATTGCTGTAACTTTTATATACATTATGCTCATTATACATGAGCATTTATTACTTTTTCAATAAAATGAATTCTCACATTTATCCTTTCTTTGCAAAGATGTATGAGGCATTAACATTTATTTAGATTAGTAATGTCTCGATAAAAATCAAGCATATTTTTATCTTATGTATTTTTATCATCAGCATTGATAACAAAATCACTGAATTATTTAGTTATTATTGCTGCTGATTATTACACTAGTGCTTGTGTGTTTTAAGACTGTCCTCCTTCTGGTATTATGACACAAAATTATCTTTTTATTTAGAGGTCTATTGACTTACTCCCTGCACTAAAGTACCTATAAAAATGACACTGTCATGTACTGAATATATTCTAGGAACATTTGGTTCAACTAAATATTTTTCTCATTAAACTGATTCTCTTAAAAACTTTGACATGCACTCATTTCTGAAAAAGAGGACCAATAAGGAGAGGATATAAAAAAGCAAATTTTTAAAGTACAATTAAGAATTAGGTACATAAGTGGTCGTCCTACAGGTGAAGTTTGGGCCTCCCACTGGTCCTCACTTTGCCAGGTTCAAGATCAGGTACCTTTATTGATGTTATGTACCCTGCTCTCTGTCCCTGCCCCGGCAGTGTCCCACTACTGCCAATCCCTTTCTTATCGTATTACACTAAGTTGTTCAAGGCCCGCGTATGAGTGACAACTTGTGTCACGCAGTTCTTTGTTTCCATGATTGATCACTGAGTATGATAGACTCTAAGTCCATCCAAGTTGCTGAGAAGTTCACAATTGTGTCCTTCTTTATGGCTGCATAATATTCCATTGTGTATATGTACCACATTTTTTTTAAACCCAGTCCTCTTTCAATGGGCAGCACAGTTGGTTCCATGTTTTTGCTATTGTGAATAATGCTACGATAAACATGCATGTGCAGGTATCTTTTTCATAGAGTGATTTGAGTTTCTCTGACTTCCTATAATCTCAGTAGGAGGATTACGAGGTCATACGGAAGGTCAATTTTTAGATCTTTTAGGAATGGCCAAACTGTTTTCCATAGAGCCTGGTTTAGGCTCCCACCAAGAGTATAGAAGTATTCCTTTTTCGCCACATCCTCTCCAGCATCTGTTGTTTTTTGAATTATTGATGATCACACTCACTGGAGTTAGGTGGTATCTCAGTGTGTTTTTTTATTTTCATTTCTTTGATGATTAGTGAGGCTGAACTTTTTTTACATGTATCTGTTGGCTGTTTGCATGTCTTCTTTTGAGAAATGTCTGTTCATATCTTTTGCCCACTTTTTAATAGGAATGTTTACTTTTTTTATCCTTTTGGGCACATTTGAGTTCCTTGTAAATCTTGGATGTTAGACTTTTATCACTGACCCCGAGGAACAAAAAATTATCAGAGATTATTATGCACACCTGTATGGAAACAAACTTGAAAACCTAAATGAAATGGAGGACTTTCTGACATCACACAACCTTCCCAGATTGAAACAAGAAGAAATCTAGACCCTAAATAGACCAATAAGAAACTACCCTATGTCATAAAAAACTACCTACAAAAGACGTCCTGGACCAGATGGCATTCAAGCAGAATTCTACAAAATATACAAGGAGAAGCTGAAGCCAATTCTACTGAAAGTATTTCAGGCAATCGAGAAAGATCGAGCTCTCCCCAAATCTTTTTATGAAGCTAACATCACACTGATACCCAAACTGGGTAAAGATCCCACAAAGAAAGAGAACCACAGGCCAATATCCCTGATTAACATAGATGCAGAAATTCTAAATGATATTCTAGCAAATCTGATCCAACAACACATCTCAATAATCATCCACCATAACTAAGTAGGCTTCATCCTCGGGATGCAGGGTTGGTTCAACATCTACAAAACCATAAACTTAATTAAACACATCAGCAGATATAAACACACAAACTGCATTATTATATCATTAGATGCAAAAAATATTTTAATGAATGAATTATGATGATATATATTCATTTGAGAAATAGGATCGTTTAGAAGTTCAGTGAGTTATAGAATTAGACTGCTTACTTTTAAACACTGACTTTACTACTTAGTAACTATAAAACTTTCTCTGTGCCTCAGTTTTCTTCTGTGTATATTAGTTGTCATACCTCATTTGATATAAGTTTTTAAAAGTGTAATGAATCAATACACCTAAAAAACTCAGCGTATCATCTGTCATACTGTCAGGGCTCAAAAATTAATAAAAAATTCTATTATTTTAAAATAATTATTGTATTATTAAATTATGACTGCTTGCTAAGATAATTCTAAAGTTCACATAAAATGCAAATGACTCACTATTGCTTAAACAGTATTGATCTGGAAAAACAAGCTTGGAGAAATCACATTTTCTAATTTCAAAACTACAGTAACATTAAGACATTGTAATTCTAGCATAAAGGTAAACATATAAATCAATGGAATACAATTGAGTCTAAAAATAAACTCTCACATTTATTGTCCACAGACTTTTGGTAGAGATTCCAAGACAAGTCAATGTATGAGTAAATAGTCCCTTAAACAAATGCTTTCTCCACCAGCAACTGCTGTGGAGAGGAGAACCTATTCAGTAAATGGTGCTGGGAAAACTGGCTGACCACATGCAGAACATTGAAACAGGACCCCTACCTATCACCATACACAAAAATCAACTCTAAATGCATCAGAAACCTAAAAATAAATCCTCAAACTATAAGAGCCTTTGAAAATGCAGGAGACACCCTTATGAAAATTGCAACTGGCAACCAATTCCTGATCAAAAGCACAAGTGCCCATGCCATAAGAGATAAAATAGACAAATGGAATTTCACCAAACTGACAAGCTTCTGCAAAGCACAAGAACCATCAAGAGAGTGGGGAGACAGTTCACAGACTGGGAAAAAATATTTGTAAGCTGTATATCTGACAAAAGCCTGACACCTAAGATCTACAAGGAACTCAAACATGCCAAAAAGGAAAAAAAAAACAACAACAAAACTATTAAAAAGTAGGCAAAAGATATATATATAGACAATTCTCATAAGAAGTAATATGAGCAGCCAACAGATACTTGAGAAAATGCTCAGCCTAACTAATCATCGAAGAAATGTAACTCAAAACCACACTGAGATACCGCCTAACTCCAGTAAAGATAGCCATCATCAATAACTCAAAAAACAACAGATGCTGGAGAGGATGCGGCGAAAAGAGAACACTTCTACACTGTTGGTGGGAGTGTAAACTAGTACAGTCTCCATGGAAAACAGTTTGGGGATTCCTAAAAGATCTAAAAATTGACCTTTCATATGACCCAGCAATCCCCCTTCTGGAAATATAAATCACTCTAGAAAAAAGATACCTGCACATCCATGTTTATTGCCGCATTATTCACAATAGCAAAAACATGGAACCAATCATGCTGCCCATTGAAAGAGGACTGGATTAAAAAAAAAAAATGTAGTCCATTTACATGATGTAATATTATGCAGCCATAGACAAGGACACAATTTTGAATTTCTCAGCAGTTTGGATGGATTTAGAGTCTATAATATTCAGTGATCTATCACAGAAACAAAGAACTGAGTAACACATGTTCTCACTCATAAGCTGAACTTGAACAACTATAATACTTTAAGAAAGGGATTGACAATAGTGGGAAACTGCCAGGGGAGGCAGCATGGGCATACTTCATGAACAAGGGTACCTACACAATGACCATTTGTATACCTAATCCTGAATTGTAGCACACATCCTTAAAATAAAATCAAAAAAATTAAAAAAAACAAATGCTTCTAGGACCAGATATCTGTGGGCAAAAGAATAATTTGAATTCCATCCCTACACTATATATATATAAATTAAGGTCAATTGGATTAAAGATTTTAAAGTAAGACTAAATATCTGAATTTTAAAATAAAACATACATATCTTCATACGCAAAAGTTAGTCAATACTTAGAATCATTTTAAAGCACAAGTAAAAATAACAGAAAAAATATATGTTGGACTTTATCAGAATTAAAATTGTTTTGTGCTTCAAAGAACACCATCAAGAAAGTAAAAAGATAACAGATTGAGAGAAAAATATTTGAAAATCATTTCTGATAAGAAACATATCTAGAATATATAAAGATTCTTCCAACTGAAAAATATAAAATAAATAAGCATGCAGCCTAAATAGATATCGCTCCAAAGAATATATGCAAATAGTCAATAATCTCATGAAAATGCTTAACATTATTATCAATCAAGGAAATGTAAACCAAAATCACCATCTCATGCCACTTCACAATCAGGAAGATGACTATAATTCAAAGACAGATAATAATGAGTGTCGTGAGGATGTAGAGAAATTGGAAGACTTAAGCACCTCTTGCGGGAATGTTAAATGGTGCACCCACTTTGGACAACAGTTTTGCAGTTTCTCTAAATGTTAAAAATACACTTCATGACCGAGCCATTCTACATCTAGGTGCATACCCAAGAGAAATGAAATCTTCTGTCAACACAAAGCTTATACACAAATGGTAATAGCCCTAATAACCCTAGAGTGTGACTCATATGTTTATCGAATAAAGAATGGATATATAGAATGTGGTGTGTTTTTACAGTGGAATATCACTCAGCAATAAAAAAATAGAATACTGATACTTACTGCAACATGGATGCATCTTGAGAACGTAACACGTGAAATAAACCAGTCAAAAAATATAGCACACTGTATTATTTTACGCATGTGAAACGTCCAGAATAGGGGCGTCTATAGAATCACAAAGAAAAAAAAGTGGGTGACCAAAGCTGACCTAGGGAGGGGAGAGTGGGGAGGAATGACAGTAACTGCCAAAGGGTGTGGAGTTCCTTTTTGAGGTGAGGAGAAAGGTTAAAAAGACACTGTAGCAAAAATTGCACAGAGATAAGGACAGATTAAAAACCACTGAATGATACACTTCAAATGGGCAAATTGTATACCATGTGAACATATCTCAAGAAAGTCACTTTTAAATAAGAAAGAGCCTATACACTGCACTCCAACCTGGGTGACAAAAGTGAGACTCCAACACACACACACACACACACACACACACACACACACACACACACACACACACACACACAAAGCCTATAGTTTTAGCCACTCAGGAGGCTGAGGTGGGAGGATTGCTTGAGACCAGCAGGAATTCAAGACCAGCCTAAACAACACAGCAAGACCACATCTCAGAAAAGGAAAGAAAAAGAAGAAAAAAAAAAAATGGAAAGAATCACAGTTTGGAAGTGGTTATCCAGTATTAGAATCAGAAAATGCATACTGCACAAAAAGCTGCTATAAACACCTCTGCTTCTATATCTTAATTAATATTTATATTCTATAATTAGGACAATTAATACAAGAAGAAATTTTTTATTTTATCAGTGAAATAGAATAACCCACTAATCAACATGATGAATGCTAGAAGGAAGCGCTTATTTTGGAAGTTAATATAATTTAATGAATGTGAATTGACTAAAAATATTTTAGTGACACTCTTGGTGTTACCTAAGCATAGAGTTAAAAATATATATCTTATGAAATCTATAGACTGTTACTTGTGGAACTGGGATCTGAAGACTTGGTGCCAAAATGCTCCTGTGTCTAGCCATTTATTTAAGTGGTTTTCTTGTTGCCTGTTGAACAGTGTAAGAATAATTGAATTTGTCTTGTAATTGTTGGCATTTCTGCCTTAAGTACACCTTTCTCTTATGTGATTGTCTGTGATACTAAAAGGACAAAGGACTAATAGATGTTTATTCAATAAATGGCTAGATATGAACCAGAGTTTGTTTGGAGACTTGCTTTCCTTTCCATCTTGTTCTTACACTGTAGAATAGCAATCCATCTCAAAACATTTTAGAAGTGATCACTATCACCTGTCGCAAAACATTGCAAAAGGCCATTGTAATTAATGACTGCCCTAAGCCCCAATAGGCCAGATCAAATCAAAACGGAGTTAGTCATGCCAAATGGGACATGATCAAACTACAACTTTACAGAAACAGTTAGAACCTAAAATACATTGTCTCCTCCCCCAAATCAGGAGATTCCATCATAATAAGGAAGTCCTCTCTGTTCTGAACTTAAAAAAAAAAAAAGCAACCTAAAGTAATCAATCAGTTTTTTGTTTATTTCATCACTTCTGCCTTACAAAACTCTCTGTGTTGCTCTTTTTCAGTGAAATTTGAAATCAAATTAGTCCATTTATAATGGTGACAGAGTGAAATCAATGGCTAAAGTTTTAGTTGATCTCTTAAAATTGAAAGGTTGACCAAAGGGGAAAAACTACTACATTAATTTCAGTCTAAAGTTGTTGCCTTACATATTTTAAGGTCTCTATACACAATAAACTATACCTTAATGAGATATATAAACAGACTATAACACACTCTTACAGCAGTCATAGTTTCAGACAATTGCAGGGAGCCAACTCTTCAAACCATGTTCAAATAAGAAAGATGCTTAACTGTATCCAATCCAGCTATCTGCACACCTCACTTCTATTCTCTATGCATCACTTTCCCTTGTCTCTCTGTTAGTGTCATCCAACCACTGGTATTCCCATAGGCTCTCTAAACCTATTCTGGTTCTGGGGGTTGCGTGATTCAAAAATCTCTTTTGGCAAATTAAACTCTATTAAGTTTTCCTTTTAACTTTACCAAAGCAATCTAAACTCTACTTAGCAAAATGATTTTGGTTTATCTCCACAGATGGCAGAGATCTATCTACTGGAAGACTAGAGAAATTCAGTAAGATGCAGATACAATCTAGAAAATGTTTGTTTCAAAAGCCAAGAGAAGAGAGATTGTCAAGGTACAGGAAGCGATTATCAATGGGTTAGCAACAAAGGTTCTTAAATAATTCTACTTGGGTTAAAACATTTCTACTTTTTTCTACTTTTTCACGGTGAGATTAAAGTCATGTTTATTCTACAAGTTTAAACACACACATATATATACACACAATCAAATACATGTATACAAATATACATATAAAACACACACACACACACATATATATAATACACCCACAGTTATGCATCACTTAGCATTTCAGTCAAGGACAGAGTGCCTGTACAACAATGGCCTCATAATGAGACTGAAAATTTCCTATCACCTAGTGAGGTTGTCATCATTACTCATGTGTTTGTGGTGATGCTGGTATAAACAAATCTACTGTACTCCCAGGGGTATAAAGTACAGTATAACACCTACACTTATATATAATACATCATCCTTAATAATGATAAATTACTATGTTACTGGTTTGTGTATCTACTATACCACATTATTGTCGCCATTTTAGAGAGTACTCCTTTTACTTGATAAAAAAAAAATTATCTCTAAAACAGTCACAGGAAGGTCCTTTGGGAGATATCCAGAAGAAGGCATATTTATCACAGGAGACGAGCGCTCCATGCATGTTATTGCCCCGAAGACCTTCCAACGGGACAAGGTATGGAGATGAAAGACAGTGAGATGCATGGTGATGATCCTGACCCTGTATTGTGCGAGGCTAATGTGTGTGTGTCTATGTCTTCGTTTTTAACAAAAATATGTACCAAGTAAAAAAAGAAAAACACGGCCACTGCACTCCAGTCTGGGCGACAGGGTGAGACTCCAACTAAAAAAAAAATTCAAAATCAAATAAAAGCGTATAGAATAAGGAGACAAAGAAAAAATATGTGCAAAGCTGTACGATGTGATTGTGTAATTACGAAATATCAAAGACATTAAAAAACCAACAGGTTTATAAAGTTAAAAAGTTACATTAATCTAAGGTTCATTTATTTTTAAAGGAAATGTTTGAAAATAAATTCAGTGTCAGGGCTCCAAACTTTACCTGCATGCAGCCTGCTTGTGTAGAGAATCCTGATTGGTATCCCATAGGTCTGTAATAAAATAAAAGTTAAAAAACAAAAATAAACAAATTTAGTGTAGTCTAAGTGTACAATGTTTATATAGTCTACATAGTATTCAGCAATGTCCCAGGCCTTCACATTCACTCACCACTCGCTCACTGATTCACCCCAAATAACTTCCAGTCCTGTGAGCTCCCTTCATGGTAAATGCCCTGCCCAGGTGTACCAGCTTTTATCTCTTATACTGAAAGGTCATTGTACCACTCCTATGTTTAGACACACAAATGCTCGCCGTGGTGTTCCAATGGCCTACAGTCTTCAGTACAGTAACCTGCTGCACGCATGTGTCGCCTAAGAACAGTGGGCTATCCCATGTAGCCTAGGTGGATAGTGGGTTATTCGATCTAGGTTTGTGTACGTTTCCTCTAAGACGGACACACAGTGATGACTGGGGTAATGGCACATTTCTCAGAACACAGCCCCATATCACGTGGCGCCTGATTCTGCGTGTGTGTATGTGTATACATGTTGTATATCTCTAGTCGTAATAGTGCTCATTATTTTAATTAATAAAAATTGTTTGATAATAAGTTAGGTTTTCCACTATTAAGTTGTTGTATCCCTTGACTTCAGCTTTTATTTAAAACTAGAATAAATTTTTTTATTCTAGTTTTAGAATACATGTTAGGCTTATAATCTTGCTTATGATCTTATAATGTATACACATTATAAAGGTGTATACGGTATAGCATCAGACACTATCTAATCCCAGTGAAATAAATTATATTATCTAGACACGTTTGAGAAATTTCATTTGACCAAATGTCTCCATTGTTTCCAATTCCCCATTCAGCTTAAAGGAACCCAGAATTTTGATCTCAGAATTATTTTTTCTTAATGAATTAGTCACACTTCATGATTGAGACAACATACTGAGTGCTTATAAAATTTTGGAAAATATTTTTTTCAATGTATAGTATTAACAAAAGTAATTTCTTTCAAATTAAATTGTTGTCCTATTGTTTAATCTGGCTTAAGAACACAGTGGACCTATTCATGCAAAATATATTTATACAAAACTTCGACTATGTACTAGAATCAAGAAGTATGAAAGAAGAGGCAAACATTTCCTGATTTTAGAGTCTCTGTTCTTAAGTAGAGTGATGTAGTGGGATGGCAAGTTTTTGAAAGATCAAACATTGACACTCAGCTCTTCAGTTAAAATGTATGACTTCAGAGAGGTAAAGAGCCCGAGCTCAGTTTTATCACCTGGTTGTGATATTTGGATAGTAAAATAGATGACATTAGTCTTGCAGTATAAAATTGATTCAGCTCAGCCATTTGTAACTTTCTGATATTATTCCATAGTTATATAAGAGAACTCTCTGTTATAATGTCTGCAATTTAACTTAAAATACTACAGCGTAGAGAATAAGGCATTATATGTGTTTTACTTTAATTTAAGATACGTTCTAGGGAAAGCTGATACACTAATTGGTACTTCATGGTCAAGTGTGGTGAGTAGTCTTTAATCATAGGATCCAAAGAGAGGGTTATTAGAAGTAGTCGTTTTTATTTCCTGTGAATACAACTGCCAGTATCACTGGTTACAGAATTAGTCTCTCCTAAGTTAAAAAGGAAAGCGTCACAGCAAAAATTTAGAAAATGCGTTAAAATACTTTGGAGATACTCCCCATCCTTGGACAAAGAGGGGTTAATGAGAATCTTTTATAATGTTTTCTTTCCAGGATGGTGCCTGATGTTAACTTAACTGTCCTGTGCTCAGAGGATTCCAGTTTCTAATAGAATTATATCCCCAGGGTATTCTTGATCTGACTCTTCTGAAACTTTCATTTAGACTGATTTTTTTACTTAACATAATATATATGCGGTGTCTGAGCCTACAGAATAGATCATATAACCTTTTCGCATATACTTCCTAATAAATGGTGTAGCCGAATTTTGTGTGAGATATCCTTCTATAATGACTTCAAAGGAAAAATGTGGAGTAAAATTCACCTCCATCTAAATCTGCCCACATATGGTGGTCAATTAATTTCTAGAAATACTTAATAATTGGGCTTTATCAAACAAACCTATCTAAGTCAGTTCTCTATTTGATTACAAGAATACAATTCATTCAGCAATACTTTTGTGTCACCAACACAATATTCAATCTGTTATTTCAAGAGACATGTTCACATCATTTTTGTAGCTCCAGTATCAAGTTTAGAATCAGGTTTACAAAAGAAACTGTGGATGCGTGTTTTTGCTTACATAAGTGCATTACTGTCTATGCAAAAACAATGAGGAGTAAGCATTTTGCGGTTTGCTGTGAAACAACCAAATAAGCAACAATAATATTTAAATAAGAGTAGTTATCATAGAGGACATAATAATATATGTCGGATATGTTACTGTATTATCCATATATTTTGATATCTATTTCTCATTACCACTACCACCCCCATGTTATTTACATATTTATACACAAATATATTATTAGTTGAAAATGCCAAAATGTAAATTCAGGTGTACTGATTTTCCAAAACCTATGTTCCAACCGTAATTCATTTCTTTTACTTGGCTTGCAATTAACATGGTGGATGCAGTGGATATACCTAACTATCTTCACTTGGCCTTAACACCAAGAAAATTCTCTTTTTTTTACCATTAAGTTTCCTTAGCAGTATCATGTCCACTTATTTTTTCCTCAATGGACAGCAGATTACTTAATGGCATCTTGAGCATATTCCATAACTTCAGGCCAATTTCAGCTACTAAAAGTTGATCCAGTCTAAACTCCAAGTTCATATCTGATCTCAAAACTTTCCCTGTCCTCTTCCCCACTCTGTTTACTCAGCTCGTCCCTTCAAGTACCTGAAGAAGGAAGGGGAATGCAGGATGTTCTTCTAATTCTTTCTTCTTCTGTTCTGGAGTTAAGATGGGTTGCTTGATCTGGTTCTGGTTGAACTCCGTTCTACAGAGTTTTCAGTTAACACTCCTCTGGTGTTGGAAGCTTGGAGCTAGAAGAAAAGGAGGAAAATTAGTCTTTTATTAAATAATTCAGCTGAGTGTAGCTAGCTTTGCTTCTCTGGTGAATGCTGACTGGAACATTGTTTTCTAGATAGCAGACTTAAAGCGCTCTCTTCTGGGCCCCCACTCAAAACTCATTTTCATGTTTCTTCTTGAGTAATATTTAGGGTTATCGTACTCTATTTAACCATCTCTGAATAAGCATTAAGGGAGGTGCCTGCAACCAGTTTTTGTAGTTACATGTATGTATATCTTTCTCTGTAACAGAGAGCATTGACAACCTCAGATTTGGGCTAAAATAGACATTGAGGAGAGGGAAGAATTATCTCTTCACACATTGTCTTATACATATGTACCAATGGCTATATGTGAGAAAAATTTTGTGTGATACACAGTGAATGAGCACTTTTTAAACCTGGAATTTGTTATATCCATTTTAATGCATATTATAATAAATATAACTTGCATAGAAAACTCATTACATCATGAACCCTTTAACTTTGAATAAACATGAATTTTTTAAAAAGTTGATTTAGCTTCAAGTTTTTTTAATTCAATAATTAAGAAAGTAATTAAACATGACAAAAAGTATAAAGATGATATGTGTACAATGTCTAGAATCCCACGGGTTTGTTTTATAATAAATCCAATTACAGACTTTATTATTTCCATTAGGAAAAAAGCCAGTCGAGCCATCATGTTTTTAAAGAGGCAATCCAGAAGCATATTGTCTACAAATTGAAGTTGTGAATGCATAGTCAATACTTGTATTAAAATAGACTGATAGTTTCTGGTAATCTGTATGATTTAATATCTCAGGTTAATATTGAATACAAATGCAGTCTTGAAAATCAGTTATAAAAGAAATACAGAGAGTATACAATGTTTTTTAGCCTTCCAAATTCTTAAACTGAAAAACTATCAAATGATTCTTTTTTTTTTTTTTTTTTGAGTTGGAGTCTCACTCAGTCACCCAGACTGGAGTGCAGTGGCCACTCCCGGCCACCACAGCCTCGACCTGCTGGGCTCCAGCGTTCCTTCCGCCTCAGCCTTCCGAGTAGCCTGAATTACAGGCGCGCGCTACCACGCCCGGCTGATTTTTTGATTTATTGTAGAGATGAGATCTCGCTGCCCAGGCGGGTCTCGAACCCGTGGGCTCAGGCAATCCACTCACCTCAGCCTCCCAAAGGCACGGATTACAGGCTGAGCCACCGAGCCCAGCCTATCAAATGATTCTTATAGGTTCTGACCAACAACTCAAAACACAGTAGTATGGTGTCATTTAATCCTTACCAAGAGTGTAAATGCGCTTATCAATTTTACTGAAGTGGAATTCACGGTATATCTCTCGTTTGCAAAGCATAATTTCTGACACTCTGGGACTACAAACAAAACTATCTTAGCATGCTTGTCTCCAATGGCCTTTACAATCATATAGGAAACAAAAAGATAAGATTAAAAATAATTGCATAAAGCTAGGAATTAGAAAAATCAATTGTCATTAAAAGGTTCACACTGCCAAAGCAATTCTTATCAAACTACCAGCATCGTTTTTCACAGATATATAAAAATATTAAATTCATACAGAAGCAAAAAGAGAGCCTGAGTAGTCTTAGCAATCCTATCCAAAAAAGAACAAGGCCAGAAGCATCACAAAACTAAACTTCAAACTTTAGGATCACAGTAACCAATATAGCATGGTATTTGTAGGCCAATGGAGCAGAATGGAGAACCCAGAAATAAAACGACTGACCCACAACCAATCGACTTTTGATAAAGTCGCCAAAAATAAACATTGGGGAAAGGACAATCTATTCAATAAACGGTGCTGGAAAACTAATCATATGCAGAAACAGACACTGGATTCCTTCTTCCACAATATGCAAAGATGAACTCAAGATTAAATGTAAGACGATTTAAGCTATTTTCAAAAATCTCCCAGAAGAAAGTCTGGGAAACACTCTTCTGGACATCATTCTAGGCGATAAGTTCATGACAAAGTCCTCAAACACAAATGCAGCAAAAATACGAAAATTGACAAATAGGACCTAATTAAACTAATGATTTTCTTACAGTAAAAGAAACTATTAGTAAAGAAATAAAATATGATAGCTCAGCAGTACAGCAAATAAACAAGAATATTTGCCCCTGGAGTACATATGCACATTTGTGTCTTGAATGTAGTTGCTATAAATATCACACTCTAACAGTGCCAAAATTCCCCTATACACAGAGTAGTAAACCCAGATAATCAGGACGAAAGAACACAGGACAAAATAACATAGAATGAACGTAAAGTCTGATTTTGTAGAGAAGCAGATATGTATAGCTGGAATTCACGTTTGCATGTAAATGCATTTGAGTGTGTATATGTTCATGTTCTATGGGATCAGGAAAATAATGCCTTATGAAATGATAGCATATACTACTTGGTCACACACCTAGGGATGAGCATTCATGCCAAATTAATCTTAGACCTTGATAAATCGAAGGTGGGTTCAAATTATGTTTTGAAATTTCACAGAAGCACACAGGTTGTAGTAAAATGTATGACATTGGAAAGTTCATAAAGGAAAATTATGTTTAAAAACATTTTGTGTTTTGTAACCAGAAGAAGGAAACCTTTCTGCCAAAGGCATCTGACCTCAATGAATCTAAAATGTAATTTTAAAATAAATTTGCTGCAGTCATAAGAGAACAAGACGGATCTCAGAAAACAAGCTAAATGACATGCAATGAATAAGAAATAAAGGTGCCAGATTATTCTGAAGTATGGAAATAAGAGTTTTATGTGGACAATCCCCCTGAGAAGGCAAACTTTGATTGATACTTTGTGAAAGTACAGAAGTGGATTGGAAACCCTGAGACATCATTAGGGCAGGGGTCATAGTTGAAGACAGAGATGCATTTATAAGGTCAGAAAGAAACTCTCCATGCACTGATTTGCTATAACACATTAAGAAAGATGCTCAAAAAATTTTTTGTATATTCTATGTACTTTGAATGTAACCATTTTTTGGAATTGTATGATAGAAGTAAAAGAAATGTAAACAAAGAAAAATTCATCTAGCTACTAAATACATCTCAAGCCATTAAAAGCTAAAAAAAGTGTTAGTAATTGTGTCTCCTGTCTTCTCTCTGATCTTTTTGTCAAACTCTTTTAATTGCCTGGAAGATATGTTCAAGTCATCATACACAAAATAGAGACTCAATGTATATGTATGTTGCAAAAATGATTGATGGAATTAACAAATAAATTATTAAATTACAAGTTTTTATTTGAGGTATTCATGATCTGTATCTTTGCTCATATTCTCAAAATGATGGCAAATAACTTTTATTTTATTTTATTACTGTATTTGAAAGCAGGTCAAAGTTCACAACAGAATAGCAAATCACAATCTTGTGAAATTTTTTGAAACCATAATTTATTACTGCCTTTTATATTCCTTTGCTCTTTAACAGCACAGCTAATGGTCTTTCCAATGTATTTTACTAAAACATTCCATAGTCACTTACTTCTGAAATAAGTATTACCGACCATTTGATGCCAGATGCCGTACCATGAATTCCAGAGGTTACAAAAGATCTTTAAGATAAATTCTCTTCTTAGGAAACAAAGACTTTCTCACACCAGGAATATTATAAATAATATATTGTAACTCCCTGTGTTACCTATCGTGGATAAGTGCCTGACTACCATTTCCAGAATTCTCACAGACTGAACTCCATGCTCCAATTCCCTGACACGCCCCTCCAGACCATTGCTTTCTGCCTTTCTAAGCTTTCCCAATGCTGGTCAAAACTCCACAATAGGCTAAACAAATAATCAAACACCCTCTGACTTGTCACTGAATGATTTATTTACCTTCACAGAAACTTGGCTTTGTCCTACCATCTACTTCTTTGTATACTTATCTCCTGTAGATACCACTCAGAAGTTGATATTGTTCATCTTCCAAATAATTATTTCTTTACCTTTTTGAAACAGAATGAATGGGAGGAGAAGAAGGACAGAAATGAGATACAGAAAGGTGGAGACAGAGAGAGCGAGAAAGAAAAAAAAGAGACAGAGATAGATATGTATATGTGCATGTGTGTGTATGTGTATACATATATATACACATACACACACACATATATATATATATACAGAAAGATAAAGAGAGAGAGAGAGAGAGAAAGAGGATAACTAGAGAAAGCAGATAGAAATGCATCTGGCCTCTTAGGATTAGTTTGTTTAACTATTCAGCTGCATCTTATCCAAACCATTCTAGGATCACAGCCATGACCCTGCCTTCACATTACCATCACTGTTATTTCACTCAGGAAAAGAAAACTATTATGGCTTCCATATAGGCACTCATCATAATCATCTGTTCAAATACATAAACAAACAAGACTTGCTGGAGTAAGTATATCATCTGTGGTGATGGAAGCCAGTATAGCATTGCTTGCTAGTCTTTATTCTTTTCTAATTTATTACAAAAATTTTAAGATTAAAGACTTAAAGAATAATACAATGAGCACCCATATTACCAACATCCATTTTAAACATGAACTGATCATCAAAATGTCTGGACCGTCCTGGGCAGTCTTCTCTCAAACCTCATCAGAACTCTTGCTTGCTAAATTAAATAGTATCTAGAATAGAGGCCTATGGTTTCCAGGTATTCATACGTACCATTCATACTGATCATTCATAAATTCCATTTATATCTGTTCTCAGAGCTGTGCATGTTTTAAAATGCTATCCAAGTATCATAATGAACACGTTTTTTGAAGTTATGTGCTGCCAATTTTATTTATTATATAATCCTTGCTTATTTGTGTAAGCCTAGTTCTTGTGGGGTTTTTTTTTAAAGTGCTTTATAGTATTGCTCTTATAAATATAACACAGTATACTGAAACAAATCTCTTGGTGATGGACTTTGGGTTATTTTCATTTTATGATACAAATGTCCTTTTTGCATCTGTAAGAGAGATTCTTCTAGAGCATATCCCTAGGGTGAAACTGCTGTGTCATTGAATAGAAGCATGCTCAAATTTATTAGATATTGCTCCTTTTTTCTCAGAAGTATAAAATCAGTGGGGTTTCAGACTGGTATTGTTTTGCTGCTGTACGTTTAGCATCTAAAAAAGGGCCTGGCACATGATAGAAATTAGATAAGTATGTGTTGAATGAAAGAATGGACATTGGGTAAACCCTTAGGGTCTCCTCCCACTGTAAGAGATTTTCTGTCCTCTCAATAAATTCTGCTGGAAGGAAGGAAGGAAGGAAGGAAGGAAGGAAGGAAGGAAGGAAGGAAGGAAGGGGAGAGAAAGAGAGAGAGAGAGAGAGAGAGAAAGAAAAAGACATTGACCATGAGGGTTATGGCCGTATCTACCCCAGCCATTTCCCGGGACTCAGGGAGGCATACAAATGAAGTCTCACATTCCAGATGTTTTAATAGTTAAAGTTATAACTGAGTGTAACAACTGTTAAATAAAACAAGTGGTATTCTTCCACCTTGACAGATGCACTTTTAAATGACCTGTATGTTTAGATCCTCCTAAGTTACATGGCTGTGCTGAACAATATAGACATCCTAGCCCACAAATGCAAGCTCTGTCAATACTCCTCGAAACATCTACCCTTTGATCACTCTCAGATAAAGGATGCACCGATCGGGAGGGTAATTTGCCCTTACAAGTTTACCTCCAGGAAAAAGCCTGGTAGAGGTCCTAGAGGTGGTTTGGGAATGTTTTTAAATTTTTATTTATTTTCTTTTTTCTTAATTTTTATTATAAAGGCAAGGTATACCATTCAGGGTTAGGTATACAAACGCTGATTATGCAGGTACCCTTGTTGATGAGGTGTGCCCCTCCCCCAGGCAGTTTCCCTCAACTGCCAGTCCAACCCCCTTCCCCTGACAGTTTCCCACTACTGCCAATCGCTTTGTCAGAATATTATAATTGTTCAAGGTCCACTTATGAGTGTGAACATGTGGTACTCTGTTCTTTGTTTCTGTGATAGAACAACTCTAAATCCATCCAAGTTACTGCAAAGTCCATATGTTTGTCCTTCTTTATGGCTGCATAATACTCCATTGTGTATATGTACCACATTTTTTTTTACCCAGTCCAACTTCGATGGGCAACATGGTTGGTTAGTTCCATGTTTTTGCTACTGTGAACAGAGCTGCAACAAACGTACGTGGGCAGGTATCTTTTTTGTAGAATGATTTGAGTTCCTCTGGGTATACTCCCATTAGGGGAATTGCTGGATCATATGGAAGGTCAATTTCTAGGTCTTTCAGAAATCACCACACTGTCTTCCAGAGCGGTTGCACTAGTTTGCATTCCCACCAGCATTGTAGAAGAGTTCCTTTTTCTCTGCATCGTCACCAGCATCTGCTGTTGTTTGTTTTATTAATGATGGCCATTCTTACTGGGGTTAGGTGGTAGCCCAATGTGGTTTTGATTTGCGTTTCTCTGATAATGAGTGAGGCTGAATTTTTTGATAGAGTAATCAAGTGTCGCGGTTTCCTGGAGTCTGTTTAGCAGAGAAGATTGTAGGTTCAAAGTGGTCGTATTCTGGCATATTGTCTTCTTTGAAGGACTTTGGAAAGGGGAGGACCAGAGCAGGAACTCTGCTATGCATTGCTATACAAACATCTCTGGATAAACAGCCATTTAAAAATGTGTTTCAATTTCCAATGTTTTATTTTTTATTATAATATGGAAAAATGATTTGCTAGAATAAATAATTTGAAAAAAAGCAAAAGAATACAAGTGACATGTACAATTTTTATTGCAGTATTTTGCAAAGAGAAAATCAGTTTTCAGTAAATACAGTCAGTAAAATGTAATGGAAAATTTTAAATACTATTTATTACAAGAGACAAAAACACAAAGGCAACATAAGAACACAAAGATAAATAATGCAGCAAAACTAAGATTATTTTGCGCCAGGCTCAGTGGCTCAGCCTGTAATCCCGCACCTTTGGGAGGCTGAGGTGAGTGGATTGCCTGAGCCCGCGGGTTCGAGACCCGCCTGGGCAGCGAGACTTCATCTCTACAATAAATCAAAAAATCAGCCGGGCGTGGTAGCGCGCACCTGTAATTCCGGTTACTCGGAAGGCTGGGGCGGAAGGATCACCGGAGCCCATCAGGTCGAGGCTGCGGTGGCCGGGAGCGGCCACTACACTCCAGTCTGGGGGGCAGAGTGAGACTCCAACTCAAAAAAAAAAAGATTATTTTGGAACTTTTTGTCATTCTGAAATTATAATTAAATACAAATTATAACTGAATGATTTTCCAATATTAAATGGACATACGCACTTTAAACGAACACTGTATCGGTTTAAACATTTTAATATGTAAGTAGAACTTGCTTCTTGCTCATTAACTTATCTAACCTTGGATAGATTGAGGACAATAGCAACGGGATAACATGTCTCTATTGTGTTGTGTTTTAATAACATTCAGGAAAAACAAGCAGTTTTCAAACTTGCATGTTGATGAGATTATAAGAAAATTTGTATGTAATTTATTCACAAGGAAAACATATATTTTCAAAATGAATACTGAATCACTTATAACTAGTCAATTTTAACACTTAACTTCTAAAGTTAGCATGAAAATTAAAACTTTTCAAGAAGATACATGGATCCAGGATACATACATTTATAAATTTTAACAACTTTTTCAAACTTTAGAGTTGTGGGTTACATATGAGGACTTGCTACATAGGTCAATTGTATGTTGGTGAGATTTAGGCTTCTAGTTTATAGCAAGCACTCTTTCCACCTAGTATAATATACGGTGCATAGAAAACGTAAATGTAAAGTATCTATACATTTTATTTTAATAGAAAATAAAGCCGGGCTCGGTGACTCAGCCTGTAATCCCGCGCCTTTGGGAGGCTGAGGTGAGTGGATTGCCTGAGCCCACGGGTTCGAGACCCGCCTGGGCAGTGAGACCTCATCTCTACAATAAATCAAAAAATCAGCCAGGCGTGGTAGCGCGTGCCTGCAATTCCGTGGAAGGCTGAGGCGGAAGAATTGCCGGAGCCCAGCAGGTCGAGGCTGCGGTGGCCCAGAGCGGCCACCGCACTCCAGTCGGGGCGACAGAGTGAGATTCCAACTCTAAAAATAAAAATAAAATAAAATAAAAAATAAAATAAATGAACTAATGATACCACAAATAAATGTATCACAAAGTAATTAGGTTGAGTATAAGAAGCAAGACAAAAAAAAATGTGTTGAATAAAATTCTATGTCCAAAATTATTCTAGAAAATTCACACTAATCTGTAGTTACAGAAAGATTTGTTGTTACCTGAAATCCTGAAGAAAGGTGAGAAGAGAGGACTAAGAATGGGCACAAAAAGTCTGGAAAGATGGACGCATTCAATATTTTTACTGTGCTGATGACTTCATGAGTATATGCATATGTAAGACAAACTTACATTCCAAAAAGTGTCACTGAAATTATTAAAATACCTCCAAAATTGTCTCCAAATTCCTTAAAAAGAATGTTTTCGTCTCCTGTTCTTTTTGGTTGCTGTTCATGATACAGTAATTTACATGTTTAATCTTATCATCAGTGTTGTATCATTTTCAACTAATACAGCTGCTCTTTCATGTTGGGAGCCGGCCACAGAGGCTCACTGAGCATTAGGGATCAGGAAGGGCCGTTGACCCCGAGACCACTAGGATGCGTTTGGGAGCTATTTGACCCCATTTCCTCCCACTTTCTACTCAGCACTAACCAGATTAAGCTCCTGTGAGCTCAAAACATAAAAACTCTGAGACCAGGACGAACACAAGCTAACTTTAGAAGCTGATTGCTCCCATTCTTCCACAAACTGCAGTTTTGGCTTTCACACAACTTATAATTCAAACTCGCGTCACATCTAAGAGCCTTAGTATTGGTCACAGGCTTCTGGGTCATGATCTTAGGATTTATTGAAGGTGTAAATTGTAGAACATAGTTTTAGAAGACAGCCATTTTGTTGAAAGAATGCGGCTGGGTTACTTGCAGGTAGCCCACTGTGAACTTTGGACTGGGCCACATTCCAAACATTCTGGGATGGGTCACTTTAGTTTGTAAAGTAAATACTTAAGCTTCTATAGAATTGTTTAACTTGGCATAAGTCAATCAGTTTAGGATGAAAAAGGTTTATAGAATATGTCAGTCACAGATTAGGTTATCCTTTGTTATGGGATTTTAAGATTATCATATGAAAAGAGTTTAAAGGCAATCATTGATTAAGTTTTCATGGATTAAAGTTTCTGGTGGGTGGGGGACGCCCCTCCCACATCTGACTTTGTGTATTATAGACCCTTTGTAATTCCCAATAACTCACATTGCTTCTACGCTAGACCAGAGCCCAGTCTCTTTCTCTCTCCCTCTCTCTCTTTCTCTCTTCTTCCCCCCAATCGCTGATGCCGTCTCCACCTTTGGGGTACCCTGAACCCGGCTGGAGCTGGACTCCAGCAAGTGGCGCCCAACATGGGGCCTCAAGGTAAGTTTTCTTTTTCTTTTACGGGACAGATAGGACCTCACCCAGGGTGCCACGGACCCCTCTGTAGAGACAGGCAGGGCAAGGAAGGGTGAGCAGTTTAAAAACTGTGAAAGAATCATGGGCCAGAGTGAATCTAAAGAAAGGAACATATCTACTAGTATTTTGAACATATTGTCCGATAGAGGAACCAAATGGCTTGCCTTTTGCATTTTGTATGCCTTAGCTTTATGGAATATTATCCGAGATGTTTTAAATCCACAGCACAATTTTTCTAAAGTTCCGGCCAAAAATAAAGACACTCCCCTGCTGGCCATAGCCTCGGCGCCTCCTTTAGATGATGAATTTTTCCCCGAGGAGGAAATGGAGTTGGAGGAGGAAGTGATTGGGTATCATAAGTGTAAAAATCCTGGTAATGTTGCCAAGGTACCTCCTCCCATACCCTTTACTAGAAATAAGGTGAAAACACTGAAATTCACACCTGGGTATGTGTCTCTGGCTAATGTAGGTATGCAGGGAGCCAGAAAAAAGGCTGATAAACAAGGAGATTTTACCTTGTCTTCTTGCTTTCCAGTAATTTATATGGAAGAAGGCACAGAAAACGAGGCAGCTCATG
>NW_007253589.1:176328-210020 GCF_000164805.1 Carlito syrichta | reverse complement strand
CCACATCTGACTTTGTGTATTAAAGACCCTTTGTAATTCCCAATAACACACATCGTTTTTGCACTAGACTGGAGTCCAGTCTCTCTCTCTCTCTCTCTCTCTCTCTCTCTCTCTCTCTCTCTCTCTCTCTCTTCCTCCCCCCAACTGCTGATGCCATCTCCACCTTTGGGGTATCCTGAACCCAGCTGGAGACTCCGGTACTTTCACTTGTTAATTGCCCTAATCCTTTAATTTAAGGAGAATTTGGTACTTATTTAATTTGTTTAATTAGCATTTTATAACTTTTAAAGGTTTTCAGATATTGTATGCTGTTTGGTCCTCACAGGTTAATGGCAAAGTACAGTAACATATTTAGATTCTGCTTTTGACCACTGGATACAATTTCTAAATATAAATATTATTAATGTTTTATGAACTTAAGAAAGTCACATTATTGTTTTTTTTTCATTTTTGTCTTAATATTTTAATGTCGATTAAATATTTAGTAATATTAGCTACTATGTTCTGCATTCTTACTCTTTTCTTGGCCATTGCTACATATTTTATCCTTGTATCATATTTAACGTTTATGATTCTTCTCTTAGATATATGTTATATCCTCATTTTATTGATGATGAAATTGAAGCTCTTGTAGTTCCTCATGTAGTATGAAAGATAGAATGCATGTTTAGTTTGGCCGCATTAGATCACCAATGCTTTTACGTTTTATGGTGTTGTTTTGTCATTTTAACGCTTTCATGAAATGTTAAACTGTATTTCTGCTCTTTAAAGCATTAGCTTTCTTGGCCATGGCTAGGTCATTGCCACCGCCATTGCCTTGTTAAGTAAGCTATGGTGTGGCCCTTGTCCTCTTTGAGCTATGGCCAGGCCGTGATTCCCTGCTTTGGCCCCATTGCCTACCTTGAGGAGGTGAATCTCCTCTCTCTCTCTCTCTCTCTCTCTCCAATTTACTTTTAAATATACTATATTTTCTCATCTAAATAATAAATAAAGCATTAGCTTTCTTGCCAGATAATGTGCTTATAGATTTCTTTCTTCAGTTAGTATTTTTAAGTTTTTAAACTATAATTTGGACTAAATAATCAACAAAGTATTTTTTTATTTGATATTAAGCCACCACCAATAATTTTTCCTTGCTTATTTAGCATTCTATAGCTTTCTCTTACTGTATTTTTGGCTTCCTAGACAATTTGACATTGCCATGTCAATTTCATTATCCTTAACATTGTACTGTTTTTATCCAAGCACATGCTTTGAAAATCTGGTTTCTTCTGGATGTCTCTCAGTTTGAATGATTTATTTAATTTCCTCACCCCAAGTGCTTTACATATGATTGGAATGTTTTTTTTTCCTAATGCTTTTTGATTTTGCTTTCAAATTATCAACTTTTAAACTTCATTCTGTTCTATGTTTCAGTGTACCAGAAACTCCTGATCCATTGTTAAGTGACTAATATATGTTTCATATGCAATAAAAGTACTAAAATAATACATATGCTCATATAACTGTAATGAGCCCATCACTGTTTTAAGTTCTTTTCATATTTTATTTTATCTAAGTCTATGAAATAGGTGGCATGACCATTCCAAACTTTATAAATGAGAAAAGTATGGACGTTATACAAATTCCCAAGGTCACTCTGCTAATAAGTGGCAAAGTTGGGGTTTGAACCCAAGCAGCCAGTACTCAGATTTCATGCTACTAATTATTTTGATATACTGCTTCTCATTAGCAGAAAAAAATGCATTTCTTACTCTGGGTTGCCTATATCTCTTCTTTTTTTATTTTTTGTCTGTTTTTGTCATATAGAAGTATAATTTGCAATGTGTTCTTTTCTGAGATCTAAAAATAATACTTACATCAAAACATAACCTTCTCTACATAAACTCCAACCCATCGTTATTGTATGTACAAATACATTGAAGTATTAGGATAATACCCAAATCTCTTTTCTTTATGCTAGTTGCCTCTTGATGGTGTTTTTATTATTAGAAATACATTTATTAGGTTACTTCTTTTTTCTGTTTACTGAACCCATACATATATAATAGTCTAGAATACTATGCCAGAAAACACATATTCTTTCCCTGCTTCACCATAATGGTGATTTCTCAACTTCTCACCAAGCAATATTCTACTAATATTTACTATATGAAAAGGTATCACATTAATTTTCTCCCATTTTAAGATGTTGAATAGTGTTTTACCTACTCCACCATTAGAATGTTGTAGTTTGCTCTGATTGCCCTTGTATCTATTAAAACATATCATTTATTTTACCTTTTTTCCAGCACATTAAAAACAATGGCAAATTTTTTAAGTTGCTTTTTTTCCCCGCAATCTTCAAACATCTGTAGAATTAATTATTGAGGCTTCCTGTCAGAGGGATTCTTCCCTTCACTTCACTCATAATCATATTTTTCTGTCAATTTTTAAACATTCAGAAGACTTTGTTAAAGGTCATGGAAAACAAGATGGGTGCTCAAAAGCATCAAACTATTCAATGACATCGTGAAGACTTGTCCTGAGAGTCTTCATAATTTTATAAATGCCTTTCTCCAGTTTCCACACGCTGAATGACTGAATGCATTACAGATCCTAAGTGCCCTGGAGATATTTTTTTTCCAGAAAGACATGCATAACGACCCGGTCACCCTGCATAATTTACTAA
Source organism: Carlito syrichta (assembly GCF_000164805.1). NCBI lineage: Eukaryota > Metazoa > Chordata > Mammalia > Primates > Tarsiidae > Carlito > Carlito syrichta. The sequence goes on along the minus strand of NW_007253589.1, from coordinate 207,349 downwards.
CTTCCCAGTTCTTAAATTGTCTCCAAGAAGATGGAGATATTTAACACCCACACTTCAGCATGTGCTTTCTAGACAACCTGACAATTCCATGTCAGGCCAGTCCCATTATCCAGGACGCCTGAGGTTTTTCCTTGTATTCCCGAATTCAGACCTTTGAGATACATGCGCTTCCAAGGTCACTGCCACTAATGAGTTACTCTTCACTTTAAAAATCTACAAGTGAGAGTACTCTTGCAGGACCTACAACATAATGTTTGCTATTAACAGAAAATTTTCTTTAATATTTTGTATTATAGGTGAAATGTATCTATAACATTCTGAGAGAAAAAACTGAAGTCATGATCTAATTCTATTCCAAGTCAAACTGATATCCATGCAGGAGAAAGATATCTTCACCGTGATATGCCCTGCACTGACTCAAAGCATAGAGCTTAAAAGACAGAGCTAGGTAATGTTGCAAACTGAGTACATTTGTAGTCCACTTTGATACCATCTCTTGCTGATAACTTCCATTTTTCTTCACAATCCCCTCAGCTAAAAGCCTCCCATTCAGCCAAGTAGAGATAGTAAGACCAACTACCGTGTAGCAAAACTAACTGCAAATTATGACAAGCTGAATTTGCTGCTCGGTATGAGGGCTAAGTTTTCTGACGTATTTGTATAATACTTGGAAGGCTGTATTTTACTCTCATATGCCACAGCTCTTTCTTTCTATTCGGAGTCACTTAACTACTCACAGTCACTCAAGCTTCAGGTTCCTTTACCCCAGTGGTAAATTGGAATTGAAATGCAGTTGTGGGAAAGCCTTGAGCAAAATCTCCATTTCCTTGTGTGTGGTGGAATTCAGCGTTAGAAGAAATTGGTATCAATAAAATTAATTAGTACATAATGTTTTTGCATAAGGGAAGTTATGATCCAATTGTGATACATACTCTCGAGGAATTCAGGGATTCCAAAAGCAATCATTTAAGGCTAAAATGGCTAACGGGGAACACACCGGATATTTTACCCACTCGCTGAACTTTAGAGACACACAAAAAGTCTCTTGGTGGCCTTTGGTCCCTCACCCAAAATTTAGTTGACCTCCTCCATATGAATACATATTAGAGTAAATGAAGATCTTTTTGAGTCATAGTTGCATGCTGTCACCCAGCTGAAGTGCAGTGGCTGCTCCCGGCCACCCCAGCCTCCACTTGCTGGTTTCAGGCGACCCTTCTGCCTCAGCCTTCCAAGTAGCTGGAACTATGGGCGTGCACCACCATGCCCGGCTAATTTTTTGATTTTTTTGTAGAGATGAGGTCTGGCCAAGTTGCCCAGACTGGTCTCTCAAATCCCCGCACTCAGGCAATCCTCTCGCCTCCACCTCCCGAAGCGCTGGAATGACAGGTGTGAGATGCCTCACCTGGCAAATGAAAATCTTGAAAACACAACCTCATCTCAGTGAATTACAAAGGCCCCTGAGGATGGAGCAGAAATTCAGAAACATACATGAATTTTCAAGAAGACATGACTAGGGTGTTCTGTTAAGAACACATTCGGCCGGGCTCGGTGGCTCAGCCTGTAATCCCGCGCCTGAGGTGAGTGGATTGCCTGAGCCCGCGGGTTCGAGACCCGCCTGGGCAACTTGGGAGACCTCACCTCTACAGTAAGTCAAAAAATCAGCCGGGCGTGGTAGCGCATGCCTGTAATTCTGGTTACTCGGAAGGCTGAGGCGGAAGGATCGCCAGAGCCCAGCAGGTCGAGGCTGCAGTGGCCGGGAGGGGCCACTGCACTCCAGTCTGGGCGACGGATTGAGACTCCCACTTAAAAAAAGGGACACATTCGACATGTTAATGCCCAGAGAAAAAGATAGCAAACTATGCTTCTGAAGCAAGGTGCATTCATCCACAAAAAGACATTGCCCAAGAAAAGAAGCTATGAGTGTAATGTTTAGAAAAATACTGGTTTTGAGTACTGATCTTTCCCTTCCGTTCAAAGCTTTAATAACAGACCCTCATGGAAATCATTTGAAACATGTTGGACTTGATTGGCTTTAAGAGACATTATTCAAAAAAGTAAAATGAGTGCTAAGGACATAGGAAATTGTTAATAGTATACACAGTGTGATGCAAGACACAATGGGGGAAATCCCTGGAAATGCAATCACAGTGAAAATTTTCAGCCAGAACACAATACTTATGAATAAACCAGCAGTCATCAATTATCTTGTGCAAACAAATGGAGAAAGCTTCCACTACAGAGCAACCCTACATGTGTAGTGAGTATAAAAAGTCTTCTGCTACAAGTCTGCTTTTGCTAGGCATCAGAACAACCATACTAGGGGGAAACCATATGGACATACCAACTGTGGCAAGGCCTTTTCACAGAAGTCAACTCTCATCAAAGATCAGAGAAGTCAAAGTAATTTGTTTTTTGTAGGAAAGTCTTCACTGATAATTAAATCTTACAGAACATCACATAACACATACAGGAGAGAGGCCGTTGTGTCTTTGTGTGCAGTGAATGTGGAAAGCCATTAGACAAAGTCCTACCTCAATGTTCATGACAAAAATGCACACAGAAGAAAGACTCTATTGTTGCAGAGAATGTGGGAAATTCTTTAGCCAGGAGTCACCTATCAATAAACCCTGGAGAACTTCCATCGAAGGGAAAAATCTGGAATGCAATGAATGTGCCAAAGCTTTCCACCAAATGCCAAACTTGTATACATGATAAAGTTCATGCTGGAAAAAAATGACTCAAGGAATTGAAACACAATTGTGGGAGAGTCTTGAGCAAAATCCCCACTTCCTCGTGTATGGAGGAATTAATCATTAGAAGACATTTTTATCAATGAAACTAGTTTGTACCAAGTGCCTTTGCATAAGGGAAATTATGATCCAATTGTGATACATACTTTTATGTGAAAGATTATAGAAAATTTTTTTGTAAAACGTAAACATAATCACTGTGGCATGCAAAAGTTTAAAATGTATTAAATGGAATGACAATAGTTTGTAAAATATATACGTGAAGCCTTACAGCTCATGACACATTCTACCGTGAGCCTTGTAAGAAGTGCTGTTTGTGTTTTGTAATTGTAAATTGAATTTAACACACATTGTGAATATCAAATATACATGTTACTCGCCATGGAGCATGCCATTCACTAAAGTTTTCCACTCTAATACCACCAGTTTCTTGTATCGTAACAACATTACTGCTACTAATAATAGTAATAATAAAATATGACTTTTTTTAAACTTTAATATATAATGCCAGACACATTTTCCTCATTTTAAATAAATGTAAATGGCTATGAAGAGTTATTAAGTCATTTTCTGAATAGTAAAACACTTTTTGTCATTTGTTGTCGGTCAAAAACTTTATTGAAAACATATTATTTATGTTGAAAATGTAAAGCTAATAAATAGTTTAAAATTCTGATATTAAATGAACAAAACACCATATACTTGATTATTAAGAGCATTCACTATTTAACAGAAAGTACTGTAGTATTGCTATATGTGCCCTAGTTTCATATTTTTTGCTTCAACTGTTTAGCAGTAAATTAGTTGAAAGGACTCTATATGGGTCTTATAATTTAGAAATGTTTAAAGCAGAAACTAATGAAAGGTCATTGATTTCTGTTCCTCTCTTCTCTCTCTTTCTCTTGCAAATTACATCAGCAACATCTATTGTTCTTCTCAATAAATGTTTCTGAGAACATCCTGGATGATAAATCTCAAGCTTCTCGTTGTTTCAGTGATTGAAGAAAATCCTCTTCCCTGAGCTGCCATGTCATTCACATAAAAAATGTTCTCGAAACCCACATCAGTCAAGGTTTTCCCCCAGATCAGAACGTCTGGCCTCAATGCAGAAAGGTGAAACAATCACAGATATAGACATAATTAAAATGAATGACAAAAAGTATTTGTCTTCATCCATCTGAGTTGCTATAACAAAAGACCACTAACTGGATTGATTATAACCAATAGAAATTTGTTTCTCACAGTTCTGGAGTTTGGAAGCCCAGGATCCACGCCCCAGCCCATCTAATGTCTAGTGAGGCCTCCTTCCTGGTCCCCAGCCATCTTCTCGCTATAAGGTCACATGCAGAAGGAGAGAGGGCATGTGCTGGACTCTCCTTTATAAAAGTCATCATCAAGTTCATGAGGGCTTCCTTCTCATAACCTGGTCACGTCCCAAAGGCTCCACATCCAAATAGTATTACGTTGAGAGTTATGTTTTAACACATGAATTTTGGGGTGATACGAGCATTCAGAGCATACAAATTCCTTGCACAACTCTGCATCACTACACTTCAAAATCAGCCAATAGATACTTTAATAGCAAAATATGTTATGGAAAATATGGTGGAACAATCATTATTGAAAAACTTGCAAGAGTGACCAAAAGCCTGTGAATGGAAAATGTTACAGGCTCATTTGGTTTTATAACTAGTTCTTCTCTCTGTAAATAAGCAGCAATTCTAGCATTATTTAAAATATTTTAATCCAGCTGGGCTCGGTGGCTCAGCCTGTAATCCTGCGCCTTTGGAAGGCTGAGGTGAATGGATTGCCTGAGCCCGTGGGTTCGAGACCCACCTGGGCAGCGAGATGTCATCTCCACAATAAATCAAAAAAATCAGCCGGACATGGTAGTGCACGCCTGTAATTCCGGCTACTCGGAAGGCTGAGGCGGAAGGATCGCCAGAGCCCAGCGGGTCGAGGCTGCGGTGGCCAGGAGCAGCCACTGCACTCCAGTCTGGGCGACAGAGTGAGACTCCAACTCAAAAAAATAAATGAAATAAAATAAAATAAAATATTTTAGTCCATAAATTATGCTTTCCAGTTTATTTTGTAAAGTCAGAATAAGTTAAACACCCAAACCAAATAAAGATAGTTGAATTACAAAATAAACACTCCAGATAAATCTTACTCATGAATACAGAAACAAATATTATAATTATAATAATGGCATATAGAATGCAATAATATAGGATGATATATTATGATCACCAAGTAAGAATTATTCTGAAAATGCAAAAACAGCTCAATAACAGAAAATAACACACGAAAATTAAGAACTTGATGGAGAAGTACATAAACTATTAATAGACAAGGCATTTAATAAGATGACCCGATATTTCTAATATAATAAAATATAAATCAAATTGTTATAAATGGGCACTTAAAGAGGTTCTTTATCCAAACTCCACAGAAAACATAGTGACACCCTTTTTTTAAAATTAGAAATTTAATAGTATTAGAGATAAAAATGTCCATGATTAATTGAATCTAATTTAATTTAAAAATCTAGTTAAATATTAGATGTCTGAGTCCTGAAGGTTTGAGTGAACTCAATAGAAAGAAATTTAAATAATTGATATAGACAATAGAAAAGAAAGGGTGTCCTTTTTGCTGATGATACGACTGTACACCAATAAATAAAGAAACTCAGACGTGGAAGCTGCAGGTTTTGATCTTAGGAAAGTAGAGAGCAGAGTGGTGGCTACCAGTGGCTGGGAAGGATGCGTGTGTGAGGTAAGGATGAAGAGAGGTTGGCCAATGAGTTGCAAGCCTGCTGTTAGATAAAAGAAGTAAGTTCAAATGTCCGAGAGCAGAGCATAGTGTATGTTTTAAAATAGCTAGAAGTGAGGACTTGCAATGCTTTCAGAACATAGAAATGATATGTTCTCATGGAGATGGATATCCTAAATGCACTGACTGGATTATTGCACATTCTGTGCATGCAACAAAACATGAGATATACTCCACAACTGTGTACAAATATCATGTGTCATTAAAAACCAAGCTCATTAATTTTTAATGAAAATAATTTTTGAAGAAGGCAGGGGATAGGAATTAAGAGCTTTTCTCAATGCTGACAATAAAATCCTAATAATTCATTTGCACTGCTTTTGAACTCCAGTAGTCAAGGACCCTAAGGTGCTGTTTGAGAGATTGCTTGCTCTAGTTCGATTATCTCAATTATTTATATAAACCTGTTTACTTAAAAATACTGATAATTTGCAAAATTTGCTACAAATACCTCCCATAATTTTAGTTGCCTTTTAAGTTATTTTTTCATGTATAAATATAAATTTCATATTATCTAATCAAGTATAAGTTTTCCTCTGATATGGCTTTATTTTTCTTTAAACTTACAAGGTCACCCAAAGATGTGATTAATTTTATTTCTCTTATTTATTTTCTCATTGTTGTCACTTTATAATTATTTGTATTTTCCTTGGTAATACCTGTATTATTAAAATTCCTGAGAATACAAGTCTGAATCCTAAATTACAATGTTTTCCTGGTCAGTCAGCCAAATTTGTACTATTTTTATTAAAAGGAATTTCCCTTTATCTAATTTATATATCTTCTTTTGTCATACAATTCTAAATTTTGAATAGCAGAGCATGTCTTTCTTATTTTCATGCTTTAAACTCTAATAGTCACTTTTAACTAATTCATTTCTCATGCTTGAATTGTGAGGACTGAATTGGTTTACAACATTGCTACTAGTCTGCATTTATTTCCTAGCTCTTGAATGCCCCATGCCTGTTCTGACCTCCTTCCTACCCATGCTTCCTTTTACTCAGCATCAACTTCACTTTCTGCATATCGTTCCTGTCCTCTTTTTTTTTTTCTTGAGCTCTTATCAGCTCTATGCTACTCTCCTTTTCTCTATTCAAAATTTTCCATTACTTTGGATTCCTTTAGATTTAGAGATACATGGTTCTCAATATTTTTGTCTTTCTTCACCCTCCCCTTTTAATTTGTTTAGGTGATCATCAACTGTTTTCTTTGACCCTCAGACAAATGCTGGGGCTGCCAAAAAGAGGTATACACGTTATAAGTATGACGTTCATCCAAAAGATGATGTTAATCAAATGAATGCTAGCTTCACCATGCAACAGGTGGAACAGTCAAAGAAAATAGTGGAAGCAGGTTGAGTGATCGTCATATTATACATTGTTCCTGTAATTCGGTTCAACTTCAAAAAGGAATACATGGATAACATCTCTTATAGTGTGTATACATTTTTTGGCAACCCTGTATATACAGTATTTATATTCATACTATCTATCTATGTATATAATTTGTCTTTTACTCCTAAATATAGAAGACTCTGATGATGCGTATATGTGTGTGTATATATAATATATATATAGTGCATGTGTGTATATATGTACATATATATCACTTGTCTTATACTCCTAAACATAGAAGAGTCTAATGATGCATGTGTGTGTATATATATATATATAGCGTGTGTGTATGTATATATGTATATTATATATATATCACTCTTATACTCCTAAATATAGAAGAGTCTAGTGATGCGTGTGTGTGTATATATATCATGCTTGTGTGTATATATGTGTATACATTGCATGTATATATATAGTATATGTATTTATGTATATTATATATATATCATTTGTTTATACTGCTAAATATAGAAGAGTCTAATGATATGTGTATGTGTGTGTGTGTGTATATATATATAGTGTGTGTGTATATATATCACTTGTCTTATATTCTTAAATACAGAAAAGTCTAATGATGTGTGCGAGTATGTGTGTATGTATACTGTGTGTATACATATATAGTGTGTGTACGGGTCTATATTTAGGAGTATAAGACAAGTTACCTAGAAGTATACTGAGTTCATTTTGGAAATAACGTGCGTGTCTAATTTTCTCTGTATAATTATAATTCAGAGTTGTACATTCCCAGAGAGGAGTTAATGGGGTTTCTTGTTACCCTTCGTAAATACTTTTCTAAGTACGTGAAAACAGAATATTTAAAATTGTTCAGGACACTTGTATAAGCACAAAATGAGGGCTGGAGCTTGGAGAGAGAGAGAGGTGATATCCACCACACGATGGATGGGTGAAGTTTGTGCTATTTCCTCTCCTCCGTTGCTTTCAAATAGTCAAGTCTAATACATTTTTAAAGCTATTGAGATGAGTGCTTTTATTGCTTTGTGGGGAAAAGCAGAAGCAGTATTATTTTACGTGGGGGGTCAATGTAGTTAGAAATAAAATAGAAGGCTGGAAACCCATAATGTTAGAGGCGACAAATGTAAGACAAGAAAATATACACAGATGTAATCTATCATCAGTGATAGGGGTTACTTCAGGATGCCACAGAATGGCGAATCATACCTTGATCTCTGAGATAAAACATCTGATGGATTGCATATGATATACATAAGTAGCTATATTTATGTTGTATTGCAACAGGTATTACAGAAGATATTACTAGCATTACAAAATTTTAATAGTAACTACATTGACCTAAACATATATCTTTCTTGGTCCAATCCAACCAACATATGAAAATAACCATTAAAATCTACTTAATAGTTATCACAGTTGTTCATTTTCCAAAGGAGACAATGAAGATTCATTTACAAAGCCCAAAGTGTAGAAGACAAGTGCTTTTTAAAGTCATGAGCAAACAGTTAAAGTTCACATATTCTCTCAGAACTTCATGACATATTTCTGATGAAAAATATCAAATTAGGAGAGTATTGTCAGACAAATGTCTTTGGAGCTATAATTTTAACTGAACAAAAACTAGCAGGTTAAGTGACTGCACAAAAGTATCAGAAGCTTGATTAAATTTTCTCATGGAAACCAAATAAATAATAAAGTCTTGAACTATCTCTTGCTATTTTGAGTGGTAGCATTGTCATGGGACCATTTTATCCATCACTTTCTGTCAGATCGATGCACTGATTATTCTCACATAGTAGTGAAAATCCCAGAAACGACTGAGAGAATTGAAAGTTACAAATCACAGCAGTTCTGACATGGTTCTGTCTGTCACTTGTCTTAAAACAATGCCAAATTCAAAATATTTGCTCAATATGTTCTTGTTAGATAAAATTCTCACATTATTTTTCCAGTAAAAATGAATAGACATCAATAAGCAGCACTGAGTTTAAAATTGATTTTCCTAATCACCAAAGTGAGATTTTTCGCAATTGCATTTCTAAATATTATTAAGCAATAATCTTGCTGATTAAAATTTTTATAAATAAAGCAAGAACATGCATTTGAAACTCATTCTACTTGGATATTTTTGCATTATTTATGAGTAATAAATAATACTCCTTATTTAAAAGTCATTTCATGACTGTCTGTGATCATTTATACTGTGAATATCAACAATGCCCTCTCCTTTATACTGGCACCAAAAAAACATAAATTTTCTATCATCCCTGATCGTTAGCTGTGTCAGCTTGTAGCCATAGAAACATAGGTCAGAGCAGAGACAGAAGAAACAGGGGATTATCAGAGCACTCACTCATGAAATAAGTGGGACTTCAATTTTTTTCCCCCACAAGTGTCATCCTTCAGAGTTTATAGTATATCCAAAGTGATTTAATTATATTAGTGGAACATAGTAATAAAAAATTTCCTGCATAACAATACTGAGCACACCAAGGTCCTGTGTCTCACACCAGGCATATTTGAAGCATTAGGACAGAAAATTTCATTTCAGAAACTCACGAGAGTATGCCAATTTGTATTTTATCAGATTGACTTGATGTGTTTAAGAAACAGATTAAACAATATTTTACAAGTGTTTGATATTTGTAGCTGACTAAGAACTGGAGAGAGATACAAATAAATTTAATCCAATGTTGAAAGGAAAATAGATCTTGGATCCCTTCACTTATTTTCATTTTTCTATTATTATTCAATTCACAGTGGATCAGTCATCCTGTTTTAAGCCACTCTAACGTTGTAAAAAATTACTTAAAATAGCTCTTTTCTGATGTGTTGAACTAAAGGATAGGGAAAGATGGTCTTCATAAGCAAAGTAAACAAATACACTAGCTTCATTCGTTACTCTAAATTTCTGTCTAAAGTGACTGTATTAACTGCATTTCAGAGAGGAGGTCAAACCCAGCAAGATCATCTTGTGGAAATAACAGACCAGTTATTGGTATTTGAACTACTGGCTTAGCTGAGATTTTTAGAAGCAATACAGGGAAAGGAAGGGGCATGCAGAGAAGCAGCTGTGAACAGAGGCAGTCTGCATTGTTATTGGGGTTTTTTTTTTTTTGTTTTATTTTGTTTTTGAAAAAACACTAAGCAGCACATGCACAGGGCTGAGCAAAACAAGATAACAGGCTAAGAGTGCCTACCAGGAAAAGAAGACCCACCACAAATCTTCAAAGAGGAAAAACTCCTTTCACAGTGTGTAGACAACCTAGTTTCAGATACTAAGAGTGAAAAACGTCTTGAACTCCATTAGCACTAAGAACTCAGAAAGCTACAGATTTAGAGCTGCAGTTATCAAGCCTTGGAGTGAAGAGTACAACATACTTCTGCTGAGGAACTGAGACAAGGCTCCAAAGCATCAAGCTGAAACAAAAGCAAGTGATCTGAATTCCAGGTGAAAACTCAGTGCTCTCCCCAGCCACTCACCATTATAGTCTCCATCTCATCTGACACAAAATCACAAATCGCTGGACATATGAGAATGTAGGATAATTTTATCCATATCCATCAGAAATATGGGCTACTAGAAAGACGTACAAAAAATTGGGGAAATTGTAAAATTGGCAAATAAATAATTTAAAATAACTAAAATCAATATGTTCAAAGGTTTTAAAAGATATATCAGCACAAATTAAAAATAAAGAATTTCAATAAAGAAATGTAAATATAAAATAGGACTAACTGATATTCTAGAATTGAAAAGTATAATCTTTATATAATTTTAAAAACTTATCATATAAATTTTAACGGAATAGACTTAGAAGCTTACTAGAAGCTGGAGAAGAGATTCATGAACATGAATACGAGGCAATAGAAACGCTCTAAACAGGATCATACGGAGAGAAAATCAGAATAAAATAAATACATCTCAGTGACCTGGTGGATAATAACAAATGGTCTAATATATGTGTTATTGAAACAGCAGAATAAATGAAGAGAGATGTATTAGATTTTAAAAATTGCAAAATTTATTGACAAATAATGGTTTAACTGTGACATAGAACCCATTTGTCTATGAATCTCAATAATCCCCATGCTAGAGTCACACATGCACACAAGAAAGTGGCACAAATTTCCAACTGTTAATGATTTATTTATAGTAGCCAGAAGGGAAAACAAAAACCACTATTTACAAGGAAAAATGATAAGATCAACCTCAGTCTTCCTGTGAAATATTTTTTGTTGCAAAGTGGTATTTAGATATCATACCAAAGGAAATACATGACTATACAGGCTTACTTACTGCACAAGTCAGAAGACAATGACACATTTTTAAAGTGTTAAAAAAAAAGGAAGAAGAAGAAGAAGAAAAATAAGATTAACCCAGACATACACATGTAAAAAACAAAAAACAAAAAAACCTCAAAAATTAAGATGCACTTAAGTTATTTTTAGACAATATGGCAGGTTAACAGGTGAAGGAATGCTTGAGAGAATTAAGTTGTTTATTTTTTAAGGCTTTCACTACGAGAAAAAAATAAGAAAGTTCCTCAGGCAAATGGGAATGTTAGCAGTAGGAAACTTGGATCTACACACAACAAATGAAATGTGCTGAAATAGTAATAACATTTTTTCTCGTGCCTTACCTTTTTTACAATCTAATTGACAGAGCAAATAAACTTAATAATTAGATAGTCTAGGACTTCAACATATGCAGGAGTAAAATGTGTAGGAATAATAGCACAAAGGTAGGAGGGAATGTCAGTTGTTGTTAGGGTACTTAAGTTATTTGTAAGTAATAAACTATTTTTTCGGGCAACATGTTAGAAGTTAAAGACACATGCTCTAAAGCCTATAGTAGCCATCAAAAAAGAAGACAGAGATAAAGCTCCTAGTTCAATAAAAGAGAAAATTAAAATACTAAAGCATATTATGGTAATCTACAAAGAGAATGTGAAAAAAAACAGAAAAGAAACAGATAAAATAAATTTAAAAAGAATAGCAAGATGGCAGAATTAAATCTAAAAAAATCACTTATTGGATCAAGTATTAATATATATGGCATCCATTTAAAAAACATAGCTTGTCAGACTAAAAAAAAGATTAAATTTATGTTGTTTATAGGAGATATATGAAACAAAAACATCTGATTTTTAAATGTAGTGCAATATCTGTTATGCACATTGTGCAATAACTATTGGTTGAATACTATAGTCTAATATTTATTCTGAAAGCATACATTCTAAGAAAACCATGATGACCAAAAAATGTCAAATTAAAATTATGTGTTCCTATACTTCATTGTCATCAAAATCCTGGAAAGTGTGAAGTAGGTGGATTCTGAGTCTCATCACTGATTTTGAGCAAAACACCTCTTCCAGTGATTCTGCCATTTTAGTGTTCCTATGGTATTTAAGTGCACACATGTAAAGATACTGGACCATGTGACCTGAGGCTAGATGAGTGGTCTGAAATTCTTGAAGCTTTGATCACTGAAATATTTGTCTGAGATACTTTTTATTCCCTTGGCATCAATATTTGGTGAATCCCAGCTGAGTCTCATGAGGCCCCGTAACGTAAATTGCATGTACAGCATGCTAAGTATCATAAGAATTATATGACCCAAACACTGAGGCTTGCACAGATTATAAGAGACAAAAAGAAAATTTCTTCGAGTCAGTGGCTTTCTGCTGAGTATAATAAGATGTACCCTTTGTTGAGGACATGTGTACACCAAGCTCTACATTAGTGTTTTGCATCAATCTCGTTTGAGCTTTGCAAATGGCTCAGAAGTTAGAATATTATGCTCACTAAGCCTAAAGTGAGGAACAGACTTGGCCAAGGAAGCACAATTGTGACAAAGACCTGTCTGTCTGCGGGGCCGGACATTCCAATCATGTTATCTTCACGAAAGATGAATAGAAGTTGTAATGCAATGAGCACACCCTGGAAAGTCCAAGGTGAAAAATATGGCGGGATAACAGGTGAAGGAATGCGTGAGAGAAGGAATGATAGAAGAAAAGCATATCCAAGGTCAAGCTTCAGAAGGTTTCATATGCCAAGACTTGAGGGTCGACGTTCTACTTAAGATTGAAGTATTGTCAGAAGTTTTGTTTATGTTTTCTTTTAAAAAAATATGTATAAGCTGATAGGAACTGGTATTATAATTCTTCTGCCAACTTTCAGAAGAGTTAAATTTGGGGTAGGACTGATGAAAGAAACAACAGTAAGGAATCCACTGAAATTGTTGAAATAGTAATTAATCAAGACTATCATACAAATTTCTAGATTTCAAAAAATCTAGGGTAGTTTAACATTCAACACTATGAGAACGCAAAAAGACATGAATCTGATTTGATGGGAGGTGATTATAATCCATATGTTTTTGAATAAATTGATCTCTGCCAAACTTAGTCATGGAATACAGAGTGCCAATAATAATAATCTTACTTATTGCAGAATGTTTTGTGGAGATCAGAGGGCTTATGAAGCTATTTGAGGCACCATGCCTGACAGATAGTAGGTGATGAATATGACATCTTATTAGGAATCAGTGTTTGTGACTAATTAGTGTTTTAGATGTCAGCCAGTGTGTGGTATCTTCTGCATCCTTATTGTAGACGCTCTCTTCATAGAGATTAATAAATTGTTTATCGTTCTATTTATTTTAAGTCAATATACCTGTATTTCTTTGGAAAATTAGTCAGGGATACATGTGCCTAATCTGCCATCTAGTCCATTTTGTAGTTTTTCTGGTCAGGAAATTCTGAAAGAAGAAATGAAACACACCGACACATATAGAGTTAGAGTTCTACTCAACATCAAATACTTATCTCTCTGAAAAGGACTGCCTTTTCCAGGAGCTTACTGAACATAAGGAGGGAAAGGGCAAAGCTGCTAATGGCAAGGCTGTGTCACCTTTCTGAATCTGAAATGTTCTCAGGAGAGGCTTAGAGAGTAGAGAGTTAGCCTTAATGTAAATGTCATGGTAAACACCTGTAACCCGTAGGAAGCTACTTAGAACAAATTGTTTGGTCCAGAATTTTTTTTTTAAAGTCAAAATTTTATTCATTGAAACAGAATATGTGTTTTATTTTAACGCAAGGAATTGCTCACTGTTGCTGTGAAGTGCAAGAACTAGTTCACAGCTAATTAGGTGCAGAAGCAGCAGAAAAAGATCAAACATGGGACACAGAGAAGAAAAAGGGAAAACTGATAGTTCTGAACTCATCAATCCAATGGGACTCAAAGCCAATACAATTAAAATCCTGTCAAATGTATTCAAATAAGATCAAAAATCATTATTTTACAAACAGATGGGCTGTTAGATGCATACAGCAACATGAAAAAATGTCCAGAAAATGAGGGCGAAAATGAATAGAACAAGCGTATCATGACAACGGAAGCTTATATGCAGATCCACTAGGGATCAAATTTAATTTCTTGTCTTATTTGGCACTGGTATGAGAGTCCTCTCTCTTTTCTAGACATAATTATATCCCGCAGCAGGTACCGTATACTTAATAGTAAAAAATTTCAGCCCATTAAGATGACCATATCTTCATATCTATGTTTTAATGGTAAAAATAAAATTGCCATTGTTGATATAATCTTTAATTTCTATGGTGAATATTTTCTGTTCCAAATAATTTTCAGGCTCTGAGCTAATTATTGAAATTTTCTTACATATTAGAGCCAGAAAGTGTTTTTGAATAGAAAATTGTTATTAGAGAGAAAGAGAGGAGGAAGGGAAGCAGTGAGCAAGAGAGAAAGAACAGCAAGCAAGGACTGCGCTCAGAATTAAAGTAGCTGAGAGCTCAAACTCAGGCCATTCTATCCTCTGTGCAAGTCCAGATTCTCTCTTCCGATTTGCTCACAACGTATATGCAGCACTTACTATGAAACAATTGAAATCATGTTAGGAGGTTCAGGCTGAGTAAAGACGATACCGTGCCTTTTCTCTGTTATTAATGTTCTGGAAAGCATATATAAAAATAAAGGTATAAAAAGAGAGAATGTGTTGGCACATACTTCTGTATGGATTCAAAAGAAAGGGAGATAACATCAGCTTTTTAAGTATTTGAGGAGAGACTTCAAAAGCCTTTTTAAATATTTGAGGAGAGACTTCAAAAACGGATAGAAAGTGCAAGGATAAAATAAGAGTCAGCATCACCCAGAGAAATAAAACCATTAGGAGGTTATATGTACACAATATGTGTATGTGTATATATGGGAGAAAGAAGAGATAGAAGCTGATTTTAAGGAATTGGCTCATATGGTTATAGGGGCTCACAAATCCCAAATCTGCAGGCTAGGCGGGCAGGCTAGATATTCTGCTCAAGTCCAAGTGATCTCTTCCTTGGGGGAAGTCAGTCTTATTATTTCTCTTGAAGCCTTCAAGGGAGGTCCACCCATATTATGCATAGTAGTCTGCTTTACTCAAAATGTCCTGATTTTAGCTGGGCCCAGTAGCTCAGTCTGTAATCCCAGCACTTTAGGAGGCTGAGATGAGAGCATTGCTGGAGCCCAGGGGTTCAAGACTAGCCTGGGCAACTTGGTGAGACCTCATCTCTACAATAAATCACAAAAACTAGCCAGGCATGGTGGCGTGCGTCTGTAGTTCCAGCTACAAGGAAGGCTGAGGGGGAAGGCTCGCCTGAGCCCAGTAGGTCGAGACTGCAGTGGCCATGAGCATGCCACTGCACTCCAGCCTGGGTAACAAAGAGTGAGACTCCAACTCAGGAAAAAAGAAAGAAAGAAAGAAAGGAAGGAAGGAAGAAAGAAAGATAGAAAGAAAGAAACTGATTTAAATGTTAATTTTGCTTAAAAACTACCTTCATAGCAACACCTAGACAAGTGTTTGACCATATACCTGGGAACGGTTACCCTAAGTAAGTTGAAACATAAAATTAACCATCACAGGGAGAGAAGGAGGGTAGTTTAGGTAGAGAGGCCATCTTTAAAAAAAAACAAAACAAAAAAAACAGCAATGACAATGAAGAGAGTTTGCTCCAAGAAAAATAAGCAAAGTATTTTTCACTATATCATAGTGGACCCTACTATTAATAAGATAAACTATTCCACATATGATTTTTTTATTTACGAGGTGTGTGACTTTTGAAAGAATAAGCAAACAAACCTAAACCAACTTGCCGTTTATGTCTCAGATACCTAAGCGTTTAAATGAGGTTATCCATACCTGCTTCCTTTGTGTGATTTGAGGATTTAATGTACAAAAGTATGAAAACTTCCTAACAAACAACATGCATTGGAACAAGTGCTTTAGAGTTGAGAGACGGCAGAGCACAACGTTGTCATTCAAAGTTCAGACTCTAAATCTGAGATTTATCACTTAGCTGAGTGACCTTGTGCAAATGACCTAATGTCTTTGCACCTGTTTCCACCTCTGAAAAATAAGGTAGTAGTAATAATAATAATAGTGATAATAATACTGATAATAATAAAACTCAGAAGAGTCAGTATACAGCAAGTGCTACATAACTTGTAACTGTTAGTATGGGAGGGGTGTCAGGATAATTTATCGGGTTAGTTCATGGTGTTTTTCATCACCATGCGTTCTTCGTTTGTCTTACTCTTGCAACTAGCCAGAGATCCAAGTAGGACAAGATGGATAATCCTTTGTGTTGTGAGTTCTGGGCTCACCGAACCTAAAGAAGTATCAGTAACTTGTGTAGCTTGTGGCTAAAACAGAAGTGGTCAAAAAGCCAAAAGTCATTCTCTCTCCAGGCCGCTGTTTGGGATCTAAGGGCTTGCAAAAGGACAAAGGTTTATCGACATAGAGACAGAAGACAATGAAAAGAATGGGAGGATTTTGCTTTGACTACACTCAGATGAGGAGGGTATTTGGAGAATTTCTCTGAGCTGGGGGACTTCAGAGATCACTGCTGCATGCCTTCAGAACAACTTCTTACAGGCTTCTTTGAGAACATTCACAGAGGTCTTTGTTTAAGCTTGTCTAGCAACAAGGAAAGCAGTGAACATCTTTGAAACGTCTAATAGTGGTCATGCTATATTCACTGAAGAGGACCAAAATTTGACAGCTGTATCATGTAATAGCAGAAGTGATGTGCATGATGGAAAACATGAGGAACTAAGAACTTAAGCATGTCCCATTTTCTAGGTATCATTTAAGTCTCCGGGTCTCTCTCTAACCCTTTCTAGGTGATGATGGTAGTAATGGCCCATGGATCACACACTGAATACCAAGTTTCTAAAGTCTCACTTGGCTTTTAGACAATCTCTTGCTATCCACATATTTTCCTCTGTATGTCTTTTCCATCCTTACTCCTTGAAAACATAGAAAGAGTTGTCTCATTAACTGATTTCTTTTTGTTGTTGTTGTTTTTTTTTAGCTGATTTCTAAGTGTTTCTTTCTGAAGAACACTCTATGGATATGCATTCCATGTGCACTTCCATTAGCAATTTATGCATTATTCACTTATTTATCATAAGCATTATTAATATCTTTTGTACAAGGCAGTGTCTTAAGCACTGGAAAAAGAGTAATGACAAGGAAAAGGAGTGATATAACATGAAGCAGGCATTAAAAAGATAACTTTTCAACAAGCTCCCAGTGATAATAAAAGTCATTATAAAATCAGCTTTGTATTAGACAATTTTGCCCAACTGTAGGATAATGCAACTGTTTTGAGTTTTGTTTTTTTGTTTTTTTTTTTTTTGAGTAGGGGTCTCACTCTGTTGCCCAGGCTGGAGTGCAGTGGCATGCTCATGGCCACTGCGGCCTCGACCTGCTGGACTCAGGCGATCCTTCTTCCTCGGCCTTCCAAGTAGCTGAAACCACAGGATCACACTACCATGCCTGGCTAATTTTTTGATTTATTGTAGAGATGAGGTCTGGCCAAGTTGCCCAGGTGGGTCTCAACTCCCTGGCCTCAGGCAATTCTCTCTCACCTCCACCTCCCAAAGTGCTGGGATTACAGGCGCAAGTCACTGCACCTGGCATCTTGAGCATTTTTAAGCATTTGAGGTAGGCCAAGGTAAACTATACTATTTGACATGTTAGGTGTACTAAATGCAGTTTTGACTTATGATATTTTCTGCTTCCTCTGGACTTATTGAGATGTAAAAGCATAGCAGGTATAGGAGCTTCCAAGCTCTGCTGAGTAAAAGAATTTGAAGCTCAAAGAGCTATTCAGCTGGAGTTATAGATGCCATTTATTTATTGGTTAATCACATTAATAATCTGTTCATTCTCCATATCTGTGGGATCAAGGTGCCATGCTAGATGTTGATGAAAAAAGCCAAAGCAAACAAAACCCATTCTTGCCTTTAGGGAACTTACAGTGAAGGACTCGTTTTCCCCTTTATTAAACCAAAAGGTAGGCCGGGCACAGTGGCTCAATCCTATAATCCCAGCACTTTGGGAGGGCAAGACTAGAGAGCCCACGGGTTCGAAAACAGCTGGGCAACAAGGTGAGACCTCATCTCTACAATAAATCAAGAAATTAGCCAGGAATGGTAGCCCGTGCCTTTAGTTCCAGATACTTGGAAGGCTGGGGCAAAAGGATCTCCTGAGTCCAGCAGGTAGAGGCTGCAGTGGCCATGCCACTGCACTCCAGCCTGAGCAACAGGAGTGAGACTCCAACTCCAAAAATAAAAAACTAAAAGGTAGAATGAATATATGTGTGAGGACATACATTTCCACCTCCATTAAATGTAATGTAGTAAAACATTTGCTTTTAGTAATGACTTATTTAAACTGAGATGGTTAAGGAGCTCTGAATGAAATCTGACATTGTAGAACTTTTTGATGCAAAAAGGACCTGAATTTTCAGGTTCTAGGCTTGTTCTCCTAGAGCTATAAATCGGCATGATTGTGCTGAGGGTCTCACTCAGAGCTGCACAAGTCACATCAAGATTAAAAATAAATAATAATGCTCAGATTCCATATCCCTGTGCCCACAGATCCAGAATACAAATTAAATGATCTATTTTTAAATCCCTCACTCCCGAGAGATTCTAATTATATTTAGGGCTGGAAAACACTGGCTTAAGGAAAAAAGAACTGGTGCTGTTAAAAGCAGTTTAGATAACTGGGAGGCAAAAAGTGCCTGAAGCAGACTTGCTCTTATTTTACTTGGATCTCATATGTTCTCCTAACTAAGCATTCTCTAAACAAACCACTCCCCAAACTTTGAAACGCAGTCAGAGGCTGTTGCAGCCTTCCTCCCGGTAAGGGAGAACAGGAAGGAAAGCAACATCAGGAAGGAGCCCTTGATATATTGAAATGTTGCTTACTGAGCAGAAGAGCAAGAAAAAAAGACCTCTATACGCCCCGAGGCAAGTTTGTCTAATCATTTTGACTGTTTTCTCTTTAGCAGAAATCTGAGTACCCATCTAATCTGAGAAAGAGAAGTTCTACCCACACGTCAACATCCTAAATCTAAGAAAGGAGTATGGCAATGTCAGCATGGCCACGACATCACGCTGGAGAGTCTCAGTGACAGGGAGGCATGTCAACATGAGTATGATGAGGGTGACAGTGGTGGCAGTGGAAAAAGGCATGCATGCAAGAGTGACATGGATTTGTCCCTGGTCCCAGTGGTGAGGCTTTGACTTCAGTGGCATTTCTAAATCAAGGAAGATTCTCTTGAGCACCGCCTGCTTCTGCTGAGGGGCTACTTGGCCTTTTTGTGGCGATACCAAAAGATATTAACATTTGATATCCTAACTCTGAAGGATTACAGGATCGTACTTGAACTTTTTAATCCGTTCTAATCACTAAGTAGGAGTCATGCTTTGGGGATCAGATTGGACCCGAGGTTGGTTGAAGCGTGGAACATCACACAATTTCAATATCTCCAAGGGTTTTATTTTTCATTCAAATAGTTTGAGGATATGTGTGTTACAAGATATTTCTAAAAATAAAGTTAGAAACAATAAATACAAACAGCACTTTCTGTATTTCTCTATATGTGAAGGTCCCACGCCTTCGTGGGTTTATCTCATAAGGAGTCATATATAATGTTTTCATGACTGTTGTTTTCCAGGGAAACTGAAATTTGCTCAATAACTAAGAAAGTGTTATTTATTTTCAGATGGATTTTATTTGTTTATTTATTGGTTTGGCATCTGATTTTTTTTCTGTTTTTGCTGTTTCATTGCACTATGCTCAAATAACACTTTCTGTATTATTTCTACTTTTCGAAATTTTAGATTTTCTCAGTGGCATAACATATGGACAGTTTTAGGAAATGTATCATCAGTTCTCAGAAAGAAGTTGACTTCTGTATTTTCAGGGCACAGACTTTCATATATATCCTTCTAAATATATATGTGCATATATATTTCTATACATATACTTCTCTATATATTTCTATATACGTGTGTGTGTATATATGTATGTATGTGCATATACACATATATGCCATACTATGAATTGTGTTATTTATGGTTTTTCTTATAGGGCTTTTTTGCCTGACTCTGGTGGTGTAGAAATTTTTAGCAGCACTTATACAACTTGGAGTTCGAATTTTCTCTCTGTTTCACTAAACTTGCAATTTGTGAGTTTTTTTTTTCTTTTGTGTCGGTTCTCCTTATTCCCATGAGAGGTGGCAAGATTTAAACTAAGGTAATACCAATTTCTTACTAAAACCTAGGAAGATCCTACTAATTAAAAGTTGGTGAAGCCGGGCTCGGTGGCTCAGCCTGTAATCCCGCGCCTTTGGGAGGCTGAGGTGAGTGAATTGCCTGAGCCCGCGGGTTCGAGACCCGCCTGGGCAGTGAGACCTCATCTCTACAATAAATCAAAAAATCAGCTGGGTGTGGTGGCGCATGCCTGTAATTCCGGCTACTAGGAAGGCTGAGGCGGAAGGATCGCCGGAGCCCAGCAGGCCGAGGCTGCGGTGGCCGGGAGCGGCCACTGCACTCCAGTCTGGACGACAGAGTGAGACTCCAACTCAAAAAAAAAAAAAAAAAAAAAAAAAAAAAAAAAAAAAAAGTTGGTGAAAATGGGGATAGTGGCTAAATTGAAACTTGGCTTTGACTAACCTAACCAACGCAAATAATTTCCTTTCCTATTTTTGAACTATTGAGGTGAGATCTTTTCTCATTTAACGGGACTGATATAGTTGGGTCTATTTAAATATTTAAATCAATAACAAGTGAGTTTATTTTGTACCCATCTAACACAGATGTTTCCTAAATTAAATTACCTTTACACCAATTATTCTGAACTAATGAAAGTCTTACCTTCATTTATCTCGTGATGCCTGAGAATGCAAGTATCAAGGCTGCATGACTTTCAACAGAATTGATCATATCAAATCCAATTCTTCCTGACAGAATAATCTGTGAGCTGACTTCAAGATTTGTAGAGAAGTTGTCTTAAACCATAAGAAACAAATCTTCCACTCTTCTCTGATTCTATAAATAAACACTGATGTCAAAATTCTTAGGATACTTAAAACGCTCTACTAAATTTTGATACGGTGCAGCAAATTGAAATAATATTTGATCTTATTTTTTTCCACCTACATAATTATAATGTTTTCCATCACTAGGGATGTCAGTTTATAAAAAGAAAAAGAAAAAGAAACTTTAGGACTTTTAAGTTCACAATTTATTTTTCTCAGCTAAATAAGTAGGGACATCTCTAAGTTGGCTGATGCAAGTAGGCACCATTCTTTGACTTTCTTGCAGTTGCTATTTCTTCGCCTCTTGGCTGAGCCAGCCTTTGCCAGTGGCATAAGCACTTTGTCGCAGTCAGTGAAGTTGATAAATGAAGTGCCCTTATGTAAGCGAGAACTATTAATAAAGCAGCTCTTAATGGGTGGTCTGACTGCTTGTACCACGCAGGCTCATATACTGACATCCAGGAAGAAATAAAGGACTTATTCATCATTGTTCTTTATTGATCAACATGACAGTTTCACTTTATGAACAAACACTATAGCTAAATTTTATAGTTTATTGTCTTGGTCAAAATGTTTGCTCTCTTTCTAACATATGCAATAGATCATTTTTAAAAAAGAAAAGGAAATGTACTTAGCTGTGCCTATATGAGGTTATGATAGCATGTGATTTGTTGCAAACATTTTTTTCTTAGTTCCAGCAAAGTGAAAATTCCTTTTGTCAGAGAGAAAAATAAGGATTTACATAGCACAGAAATAGCTTGGTGATTTAAAAGTCAAACTGACTATTTTTTAAAAGATAAGTACAACTGCATAATGTATATTATTTTAAAAGGTACTCTGTCTCATAGATCAGCACCAACACAAATTTTTAATTGAATATTAATTTTTCCTTCTCAATGGTTTTTCTAAGTGAATTTATTTTAACTTTCAAATTAAGGTTTATAACTTAATCTGTTATAATTTGCTTTATGACCAGAAAAGTGCCAATTTATTAAATATTCCATGTGTAATTGAATAGGCTATTTATGTACTCTGTAGTTGTTAGGTGTTGTGTTTTATTTAAGTAAATTAAGCCAAGATTGCTAAACTGTTTAGATATTCTACACACTTTATTTTCTGGCTGTCCATTTCTTCTTTCAATTCTGTCAACTTTTTCTTTATATATTTCCAAGCTGTTATGTATGATTATACCTTTAGGATTTTGATATCAGTCTTTTAGATGGATCCTAACTTGATCATCTTGTACTTTAAAGGATTATTAATTTATCTGTGCCTTAATCTACCACTTTTTATGTGTTTTCTAATGTTTTCTTCTTTCCTTTTTATATATTAATTATTATTTTATTATCTAATTTTACTTTTTAAAATTTTGTTATATATACCTGTCTTATTTTTTCTTTTATTGATGATAAAACATACAGTGTACGTTCTTGATTCATTAAAATGTATTATGTACTTTCAGTTCCTCTGAACAATGCCAAGTACCTTGGACATTTTACCTGCAAATAGTTTTCCAATTATGATCTTTTGGCGTTATGAATTTCAGTTTCTGTTTATTTATCTATCTATGAATTGATCTATTAATTTATACATCTATTTAAGTAGCAGAGTATGTCTTGTCATATAAGTTCTACAATCAACATTTATTTAGATTTATCGAGACATTAAAATTAGAAAATATTGCTGAATTCTAAAATGGTTGTTTCCTTTCATATTCTCCCCGGAAATGAAGGAATGTTACATTATCTACAGATATTTGTACTTCCACATGTATATACTTTACACACACACACACACACACACACACACACACACACACACACACACACACACACACATTATTTTTTCCTTGACTGGACTAGATAGGAACTCCAGTATAGGAATGAGATAATTAATATCTTTGTCTAATTCTAGACTTTAGAGGAAAATGTTCAACATTTCACCATTGATATAATATTAGCTGCAGTAATTTTGTGAATATCATTTGTTGGACTGAGCATGCTCTCTTCTATTTCAGTTTTAATTTTTAAAAATTTTTGCATTGTAAGGGATTAACACTACGTTTTTGGTTTATTGGTTTTATTTTAGTTAGTTTTAATGTTAAACAATTCTGTATTACTGGAGTAAGTCAAACTTGGCAATAAAGTATTCACTTAAATAAATTAGTATTCCTAATGTCAACAAAATGCTGACATTTTGATTAAGGTACTGACATATTTTTTTGTATACCTGTAATTTGCGATTTTTGTAATCTCTTTGTCTGTCTTTGTTACCAGGATTTTTCTGGTTTTATGCAACATGTTGAAAAGTGTCCCCCTCTTTTTTCTTCATTGGATATGTTAGTAAAAAAATTTTTAAAAAAGACGTATTATTTCTCTCTTATGTATTTTAAATTACCTGCCTACAGACCCATTCCTACCTCAAATTTTACTTTGGGAAATTTAAAAATGATATATTCAAAGTTCTAATAAATACGAGACTGCATACATTTTCTATTTGTTTGTTAGTCATTGTCTTGATCACTTGTGCTTTTCAAATAGTTTATCCATCCTGATTACGTAGTTATTCAT
The DNA here is from genome assembly GCF_000164805.1 of Carlito syrichta. Classification (NCBI taxonomy): domain Eukaryota; kingdom Metazoa; phylum Chordata; class Mammalia; order Primates; family Tarsiidae; genus Carlito; species Carlito syrichta. The sequence continues at coordinate 183,434 of NW_007253589.1, read as the reverse complement.
ATTTCTATTATTTTGTCTTCTTTTTAATGTGAAAGAAATGTAGTGATGTCAAATTTTATTCCTAATTCTTTTAATGCTGATCAGTTTTACTCCAGACTTGTCACATTTATTTTTCTTTTCAAAAAAACAAATTTGGACTCATTGATCTTATACATTTCAAATCCATTAGATGTCAATGAATTATGTTCTTACTGGCTTATTTTATTTTTTACTTTTTCTACTTCCTTGGATTTTAGTAGCTTTATTTATTTCTAAATTTTGGAGTTAGGAGTTTATATATTTGAATTTTAGTCTCTTTTATTACCCAACGTGTGCACTTGAATCTCTAAAGTTGACTCTAAGTAAAGTTTTAGTATATTTTTATTATCCTTCAAGTCAAAAAAATATTATTTTTATATCTTGATCTATTCTTTATCTGAAAATGTATTATTTAACTTCCAAATAATTGGGAATTTTATAGTTATTATCTCTGATTTAAGTTTAATTTTCCAATGATTAAAAAATATTCACTGCACCATATCGCCTGCTAAAGAAATAATAATAAGACGCACTTTATGGCCTTGAATATTATCAATTTTGGAAAATAACCTATTTTCATGTAAACAAGCATATATCTCTAAACCTTGTTTACTTTTGTAAATCAACAAATATAATTCATAACATTGACAATGAAAAGAAGAAAATAACATCACCATCATATATGTAATCCCCTAACTTTGTCAGTTTGGCTACTTAGGTTATCTTACTGTCCAAGTCCTTTATATCCTCATGGTCTATTTGCTTTCTCCTTTTCAATTTTTAAAAGAGAAGTATTCAAAGCAACAAATAAGAATGTAGCTTTGTCCATTTATCCTTCTATTTTTGTCATCTTTTGCTTCAAGTATTTTGAAGCTATATAATTAATTGTGTGTACACTAACTTGGAGTAGTTTAATTATCATGTTAAATATATCCTTTTAACGTTATGAAAAGATACATTTCTTCTCTGCTTAAATTCTACTCCATAGAATCTTAATCATGCCACACTAGCTTCCTGTTGGTTGTGTTTACATGGTACATTTTTCCTATTTTTATATGCTCAAACAACATGTGTCTTAATGTTTAAAGTATACCTTTTAAAAATGAATTTTATTGTATATATTTGTTGCCTATAAGATGTTAAAAATATATGACCATAGTGTATGTCATATATATGCTATATTTATATAACTATAGTAAAATGGTTACTATGGAGAAGCAAATTATCCATCATCTCAGAGTCACTTACGTATGACAAGAACAGCTGAAATCTGCTTATATACCAAAGATTCCAAATATGATACAGATTTATCAACAGTAGTACTCATGCTGTACATTAGACCTCTAGATTTGTTCATTCTGTATACCTGCTACTTTATAGCCTTTGACCTCTATCTTCCCATTTCTTTCCCCCGCCTCTCCAATCCTTGTTCCTGGCAATTACTGTTTTATTTTTTCTTTGTTTATTGACCTTTTTCTTTCTTTGGAAGAGTCCACATATAAATGAGATTATGAAATATTGTTCTTTCTTATTTCATTTAACATTATGCACTCCAGGTTCATCCATGTAGTGGCAAATGGTGGAATATTCTTCCATTTTATGGCTGACTAATATTTTATATGCATGTGTGTGTGTCTGGATGTATTTATGCATGACACTTTCTTGACCCATTCATTCACCAACAGACACTCTAGTTGTTCCTCTGTCTTGGTTATTAGGATCCATACTGCAACAAACATGAAAGTGCAGGCCCCTTTAAAAGGTGATGATGTCATCTCCTCTGGGTATGTACCCAGAAGAGGTGTTGCTGGGTGATGGGATAGCTCTGCATTTAATTTTTTTTTAGCAACCTCCATACTGTTTTTCAAAATGAATGAAATCCATGTTCCCACCAACAGTGCACTGGGCTTCCCTCTTCTTTACACCCTTGCTAACATTTATCTCTTTTCCTTCTGATAATAGTTATCCTAACAGTTGTGAGGTCATATCTTCCAGTGGTTTTAATAAAGCATATTCCTGACAGGTAGCATATGTTTAGTATCAATGATTACAAACTGTCCCACAATCTTTGTCTTTAACTTGAATGACTTTTCTCAGTTACTTTTAATGTACTCATAAATACAGTTGGTTTCCATCTTGCATGATATCTTTGATGTTTTATTTTTCCATCTACTTTCTACTCCTTTATTCATCATTCTTCATTTTTTTCCTTAATCTAGTGTTTTTTTATTGTTCCACTTCATGTTTTATATTGTTTTAGTCATAAAACTATATACCTCACATGTTTATTGTACTAAATTGCATGAGGAACTACATCACTGTCAGCTTTGTCTTTGGAATTTTTGAAGCAAAAAACTGTTCTTAATCATTTTGTGTGTGTGAGAAAAATTTCCTGTCCTGGCTTGCTGTTGGATTTCAAGATGTCATCACACATTGGCAAATAATGATGGGGACTGGATTGAGTTGATCGAGAGATATACACATCAAATAGCACACCATATCAATTTAAATAGTCAGATATGAGACTTGACAAGCATTCGCGAAAGTGTGAATACCTTGCTCAAACCCTCAGCAGGCTCACCCCTGCCGCACGGATGCTCTTCCCTCCACTCACATTCCCACGACAAAATGACAGACGAGGGAAAAAATATATGATCCTAGATTAAAGATGCCTTTGTAAGATATGCCACGTTAACCAGAAGTGTGTTTCTGTGGCTTTGCAATCACTGCCAAATTGACAGTTAAAGACAGTAGCGTATTAATTTCCATGAGTAGAACTTGAATCGAGTCAATTCTGCTTTGACTGAAAGAAGAGTTAACCTGAGGTGAGGTTCAACCCAGAATAATGGGAAATGGCAGTGTCTATTTGGCGTGGATCTAGAATACGTTATCTTTTGTTCAATCTCACAAATGAAACCTATTCTTTACTGAAGCCTATGCACACCATTTCTTCCTGTACTGACTCTCCTTATTATGATCTCAGACACATGGAAGAAGTAATATCACTGAAGTGGTTACAACAAAGAGGTGAGGGGAAATGTGGGTTCACCTGTCTCCCACCTTCATCCTGTCTCTCTAATTCACCTTTGCTCTTATCCACTTTGAGATTTGCTATTCCACAATGTCCAACGACGTCAAACCTGGAGTATATACTTAGTCTTTATATACCCTCTACTTCGGTGACACATAATCATTAAGTGATAGAAAATTCAAAACTAGAATCTAAACTTTTGTACCCAAGTTCTACCCCTCCTTTTTATTAAGTGTTTCGTGAAAGTTGAATGTCACGCAACTTTTTTTTTTTTTCTTGCTATGACATTCATATCATGTATGGCTCACTTCAATGAGCATATGCATATATATTTAAAATATTCTGATAACCATTTGCTGTAAATCTAACCTTTTTTTTCTGACTCCAAGATCCAAATTCACAGACAAAGATATAAAAACATCTTCATTAGAGCGACAGACTTAATCACACTTTGTTTTTGTTAAAAAATAAAATTAATTGATCAATTAAATACAATTGTGGATTTTCTCTCATTCTATCATATATTCATTAATTTATGCACTTATTCACTCAACCTTTCATGCATTCAACACTTACATACCAATTCAAGCACCGTCTAGACACAGGACTAGTAATAAATTCCATGTGATACACTTCAAAGTCATAATTGTCATGTGATACAATTCAAAGTCATAATTGCACATTACCATATTGAGATTTCTTGATTAAGAATCCTAGTTATAAGGACACAATGATTAAGAGTTTAGAATTTGACCAGGCTAAAATGGTGTGTGTAAATTCAGAAACGTTGGACTTAAAATTAATCATAGTAGGTTGATTAGATTTGTATAATGAAGGAGAAGAAGAGCCATTCCAGGTTATTTGATTATGTATTAATTACTCATTTAGTATCATGAGTCTATTAATATAGTTAAAACTTTGAAGGATAATCCAGAGTTACAAACTATTTTTTATGTAAATATGCAGAATCCAGTTTTACAATCCTGTTCTCACTGTGGAAATTCAAAGCTTCAATAAGCATCTCAATATGACACTTTTAAAATGAAACAAGCTTTTTGTAAGTGAACAAAGTGTAAACCCATAGATCTAGGCTCACAGTGACTCTCTAGTCAGTTTAATAAGCAAACTGTCAACATGCCTAGCTTAGAATTTGAATTAATAAGACAAGAAAAGTCGGATTTCACCCACATGATCCTCATTAATGGGGTAAAGCATGGCATATGCAGGTCCATTCAAAATCATTGCTACAGTCTGTGAAGGCAAATATTCTTTGCTGCTTCAAATGTTGACATAAATCTTCCCATATGTTTTTTATTGTTTGTGGTAGAGCTTCTCGGCTGCTAAATTTTGATGAGCCTTGATTTTATATTTTTGTGAAGGGCATATCAAAATGAATAAAAGGAATATCACAACATCAAGGCAATATAAGGGCATTCAGATGTTTTAATGAATGTAAAGACATATAGAGGGAAATCATTTATCATTTATTTATGTTGATAGTTCATTTGGCTCAGGTTGATTTTAATGTTGTTATTAATTTGATTTTGATGGATAGGAAATCTGGAATACATAAACAATTAAGAAAACTCAATTCTGTTAGTTACTCTTTTTATACATTCTTCTACATAGAATTAGTTGTAAGATATATAGAAGCATGTCATATATATCAAAATTCTGATGCATAAGAATTTATTTAACGAGAATAGCATAAAAGCACTGTTTTACTAAAATTTCAAAAAAAATACCATAACTATAGAAAACACAGGTTGACATTTGTAACTAAAATATAAAATAATAGCTCACATTTCCAAAGGATAGTCTATGAAATTACTTTAAAACTAGTCAATAGAGGCACTGCATAACCATTGCATGGAAATTTTAACTCTCATTTTACATCCTGAAATACAAAATAGAGTTTAATTCATTTCATGGCATTCATAAATGTGTTGGCATAACAAATAAAAATTTTGCATCAAATCAAATATTGAATCAAGGACACCAGAGCAAACTATCTGTTTTAGCAAACAGACATATCAACATGTATTTGGCATCAGCTGTAAAATATACCAAATTATACATACATACACACATGTATGTAATTGTATGTAATTGTTAAAGAGTATTTTACCTCTCCTTATCCATAAGAAAGACTTAAAAAACACACATATACTCCAAAGCATAAAAGCTTTTTCCAGCGTTAATGTTATAAAACAAATCGTTAAGAACATATATTGATTTTTATTATTATTTAGGTTTCTCGACAAACACTTAACTTACAACCCCCATAAATTATAGTGTTAAATAAACTGTTGAATTCAGGAAACCAAAGTTTTCTACAGTCTATCATACCTTAATCTGGATAGCCAAAGACAGTTATAAAAGTTTTTATAAAGTCAACTTTCTGTACTTACTCATTGATTTAGAAATCTGAGATTGAGTCCAATTATGTTGCTCTGTTTTTTTAGGCACTGAGTGTTTTAGATTTACAGATAAATTGCACATAATTAGATGCGATTGTAGATTTTCACAGGCTTTTCTTAAAATTTTTTTTTTCCTTTATTTATCCCTCACAGAATGAAGTTAGCTATAGTAGCAAGGTCAGATTTAGGTCCAAATCCTGGCTGTGCTATATTAGGTGTGTTATATCCACTACTTAAATTCTTAGAGCAACCATTTTATCACTTATAAAAGGAAAATCATTAAACTGACCCCATGTGTTTGTTGTACTAAAATACAGGAGAAACTACCTCTATGTGACTAAGATAATATGTTGTACATAGAGAATCTAAGTTAAATTAGTAGAAATTAATTGAATTTAGAGTACATTTTATTTAATTAAGAGAATTATCCAGATAAATTGACTATTTATTGATAAATTAGTTTTTGGTTAGGGTTATCGAGAAAATGTCTTAGTTACCATAGTCCGAAGTTCCCATAAGTTTAATTTTATCATCTTTATGTCATAAAAAGCAAGCATTAGTGAAGTACAAAGAATACATTGACCTAACATGCTGATGTATATTGTTATATTTACTCCAAGTTGATATAGATATAAACAGTGGGATGAGACTAAACTATCCTTGAACTTTACAATACAGCATATATTCTAGCAGACAAGTTCTTAGTTGCTGAAATAATTTAATATTATTATTAAATAATAATATCTATTATTTTTTAGTAAGAATAAGCAGACACTCTGAGAAAGTAGATTATGAAAAACTGTTCACTGAATAATCAGAAGATAGTTAACAAAATATTGCTGTCATTTATAGAGTTGAAGAAAATACAATAAATTCTGTGAGAAATAATGTCTATTATTTACATGTACTTTTAAATTCACATATACATAAATGCCAATTTTGAATATTGACTAGTCAGTTTAAATACACTCATTTATTAAATAATTATTTATAAGTATTGTTAGGACACCTTAGGTAATGTTTTGGATATAGAAATTCATGAAACAGAAAGAAACAGATCCAACAGAAGATATTCTTATGTGTAATATTATTGATACATTTGAACGGCATAATACATCTTATAAATAACAGACACATCTATAGAACTGAAGTACCCAAAACTAGCATTTTATTAATATAAAAGTCATGTTCTACTTTATAAATTTCCAATTAATATTATTGTTCCCTAATCACTAATCCACATGTTCTGAAGCAGAGCTTAGACATCTATACTTTTATAAGTTTTTATTTGAAACTGATGCAGATAAATATTTGGAAATAACTGCTAATAGATTTCAGAGGATGGAGATTTGTTCCCACTGGTGAGTCAGGAATGTCTCTGTGAATATGTCGGTGAAAGGTATACACTCACGTGACAATTGTCAATGTTACTGACATTTTTTTCCTGGATGTTTAGCATATAAATATTATGTGGTTATTCTTTAATTGTCTTTGAAATTTAAACATACATTCATAATTGTTCAGTTATATAACATTTTTCTTCCCTATTTTTTTTTTTTTTTGAGTTGGAGTCTCATTCTGTCACCCAGACTGGAGTGCAGTGGCCGCTCTCGGCCACCACAGCCTCGACCTGCTGG
>NW_007253589.1:168452-176308 GCF_000164805.1 Carlito syrichta | reverse complement strand
GGCGCACACTACCACGCCCGGCTAATTTTTGATTTATTGTAGAGATGAGGTCTCGCCAAGTTGCCCAGGCGGGTCTCGAACCCACAGGCTCAGGCAATCTTCCCTATTTTTAAAAATAATTTTTCTCTGTTTATGATCCATCCAAGAATAGAAGATCTTATTTTTGGCTTTGGCCATATTGCATTTCATTATTTCATATGCCATTTAAATAACTAGAGAAAAGGTCACATTTTTGTTATGCTTAGAAAGAGCTAAAAAATTATCCCAGGTTAGTCTGTTTCAACAGTTTTATTAGTTAACCCCCATTGATGTATTATCAGCATTTTCTGCCTCCTTTCAATGTTTACGACTTCCTTTCAATGTTTGAGATATTCCACGGGGTCCCAATAAGCAACCTCCATTGCAACAATACAGAGTGCTCTGTATTCCTCAAATACACTGCTGGTCCAAGCCTCTGGGTCTTTGCACATGCCATGACCTGTGATAACTTTCTGGCTGACATTAATTCACACTTTATTGTCAATTCTTAGAAGATATGCATGACTCTCTCAGAGCCAGAGTTCTCCATACATAGACATCTACTACCACAATCATCAAACAGTGAAGTCATTATCTGCAAACTCCTTGACGGAAAGGATGAGTCTTTTACAACTGTACTCCAGGCTCAGCATAACTTTCGGCATATAAACTCTACCCGGGATGCAAAAAAAAAAAAAAAAAGGATACACATTTTAAGTATGATATTCACTCAAAAGATGGCATTAATCAAGTGTATGCCAGTGTCACCTGTGACAGGCAGGACAGTGAGAGAAAATGACAGAAGCGCAGTTGAGTGACTGTCATACTAAACATGGCTACCATAATTCAATTCAACTTTGAAAAGTAATACATAGATAACATCCCTTGAAATGTGTATACGTTTGTATTGGTATCCCATACACTGTGAAATAAATGAATAAATTAATATTTTAAAATAGGTTTTTATTTCTAAATAAAATAGGGGGAACTTCATTGAAAATTCTCAAGTGCACTCAAAAACATGTGTTATCTTCAATTTTTGGTGAAGAAATTAAATGTGTTTTTAATAAAACCTAACAGTTCCAAAATCAAGAATTTTGCACAATTAACATGTGTCACATAGTCAGTCATACAGAAGTAGATTAAAATAATATTGTGCATTTTGAATGATGGGATAAAAGCAGTTTCTTAAATATAGGAGTGTGAGTTCTTATTCCTGAATTTCCACAGAAATACTGATACCAGTGATTATGGCTATATACATAAAATTTTCCAACAGACCTCGATTAAAGAGCTTCATATAGAAACTGTTTGCAGATGAAAAACATCCTACTCTTTCATGAATCTTAAGTTGGAATTACTTGCTTTAAAAAAATATATTACCTTACCTTATTTCCTCAGAAGGAATCATGAAGGCAGTTGGGAAATTATTTAGGTAGCCCAACTAAGACCCTTGCTATCATGATATGGATGACCTCCATGTAGATAGGAATTCTCTAAAACCAGGGTTTTTGTTAATTGACCTGCTTTTGCATTCTCCATTTTTTCTTTCACAATATGAAATTAGAATGCAATGAGATAGCGTGGTGTTTTGGGGGTTTTTTTAATTCCCAAGTCAACAAACATTTCTTCAGCTGACTTTATTCATTAAAAGTTATCAATAGACTCTATGGCTTTGTCTGAACGTTAGTAAAGGAATCATTTGACAGCTGTTCCCTAAGGACTAAGAAAATGTGGTCTAGAAATAGAATTTGGCAGCATTTCACGTGTATGATGCTTCACGGGCATTTTCACAGGCAAGACTTCCACAATGTGCAGGGTTTCATTATTCTTTTTCAAAATTTGTATCATTATTATTTAACATTTCTTTTGATTGAGAACAAAGCATCTCACGCTGCTAGAATCACTAAAAGCAAAACCCACAGTATTTGGGTATGTACTTTAAAGTCATCTGTGCTTAGCTGCTGACAAGGCTGCTGACATTTAATATTGCTCCTGTGCGCGTGTGCCTCTGTCTTGCTGTTTCTGCTATTCCCTAATGAGGTCAGGATCCCAAACAGCACCTTGGTGTTGAAGAAGACCCATCAGAAATGATTGCTTTGGGTGACTGGTAAACCGGTGACAGCTTCGGAGGTGTCCAAGATGCATCTGTCAGATTTTGGCAGGAGCATTGTTTTCAACAAGCTCTTGGCTTCAATCTGCTGGTTTAAGTGCATTTCTACCACTGTGCTAGCAACAATGAACTTTTCTTGCTTCGTGTTATTATTTTTAAATAATTTGTTTCATGCCTGAGTCTTCATTTCTTTTTCTCACAGAAGAGTTACAAGATTTTCCAACTGGAAGTGTTCACAGAATGAGTTGGCACTATCGGTCTTATTTATCATCTAAGGAACCAGAGTGAGAAAATTAAAGAAACTACCAGTGTAACAAAACTAACACATGCCAGTGCTGCTGCTCGGCCTCCAGCTTCCTGGCTTTCAACCCAACTATTCCTTCCATTTATCGACTGAGGAGTTCTGTCTCTAACCCCTCACACTGGACGTGAACCCTAAATTATATGCCATAATACTTTGTACCTTTCCTGCATGCCACTTATTGCAATTTTCTTTAAATGCTTGTGTATGTGTTTTCTTCTCACCAGATAATGGGCTTGCGAAGCAGGCTTCTGTCCTGTCACAACTAGAAACATAGCCCTTCTCGGTGATATTTATGCACAGCAGTGGGAAGGAAGCAGCCTCAAACATTTTTCTCGATAATGATTTTAGAAACTTCTTTCTGCCCTGCTTCTTTGAAAGGCCTATCCAACCAACTGGCTCTCGTCTGCCTCCTGGACTCTTGTTTGGACGTCTTGCCCACTCTCCCTCACCTGGGCCCTCCCTCCCATTCCACCAGCACTGCTCCCTTCACCCCAACATACACAGTTGAGAATGGCGTTTACTCAGGCTTCTCCGTTGGGCACACCTGATGAACCACGGGGAGACAAAGGCAAGGCAGTCTCTCTCTTACTGCTGCCAATTCTCTCTGCCCAGAAATGACACAGTGGGAGTCTAATGATCAACTTGCTTCTGTCTCCAAAGGAATGAACGTCATAGAGTGGATGCGTAGAGGCTTTGTGGACCGGCGGACCTGTATTTGGATTCCTCATCACCGTTGCCTCAAACAGAATAAGCATAATGATGCCTAACACAAGGGGTGGGTAAGAACAGAAGTTCACCCCTTTCTTGCATTCTTCATCTTTTATCCTCAACGAGGAAACATGACCACCTCGCATGCTAACAATCTTTGACTCCACACTCAATCTTTGTAGACTTTTTATTTCCATAGAACGTATTTCTATCATTAGTGCCATCACAACCATTAGCACTTTCCCATGTGAACTGTGGCCATCTGTCATAATTCACCTCTTTCACGCTATGAAGACAGAATATCTGTCCCCTGGTCGTCTTGCTAAAAGCCGGTTTTTCCTTTCCCAGCATCCCTTGTCCTAAATTGCTTCCTTTCCCAGCATCTCTTGTCCTAAATTGCTTCCTTTCCCAGCATCCCTTGTCCTAAATTCCTTCCTTTCCCAGCATCCCTTGTCCTAAATTCCTTCCTTTCCCAGCATTCCTTGTCCTAAATTCCTTCCTTTCCCAGCATCCCTTGTCCTAAATTCCTTCCTTTCCCAGCATTCCTTATCCCAAATTCCTCCCAAATTCCTCCCCATTAGAGCCTCTCTTTTTCCCACTGGCCCAAAGTCATAGTCCATGGCGAAGAATGGGTCTTCTTCCCCCCCCCCCCGCTTCCCTCTTCCATTCTTCTGAATAATCCATCTTCTTCCTAAGACTGCTCTGCTGAGCTTCGTCCTTTCCTTGGTGCCTCCCTCGTGTGTGCCAGTCTCAGAAGGACGCACTGTATCAGATTCATCCGCTTTGGTGTCCGATTTCCCAGTTCTCTTCCAAGGGCAACCACAGCTGGAGTGTGGACTCAGACATCTCATGGTGCCAGCAGCATCTTCTGCGTCCCACCACAGTGTCTTCTACCCACCATGAAGCATCTGGGTCAGGTACAAGCACAGCCAGGTCGTGTGGAGGGGCCAATTTCACAGGAGCTCCCACAGATACTGTGGGATTAGAGCCCACAGAGAACTCCTCTAGTACCCATGTGTCAAAGGCATAATTCCGGAAAACACCCTTGACACTTGTCAGAAGTTTCCTGGACCAAGACCCCGTGGCTCACGTATCGACGACTCCTTGCTGTCCCTTTCCTTGTTTCTTCATTTCACATTCTTGGAATCATATCTCAAATACATTACCTTTACTCATATTCTAGACATATGTTCTTCTACTGTAATGATGACAATCTAAGCACATAAACCCTCAAGCATGTGAGCATGTGACCATTACTTTTATCCCTTTTTCCCTCTCTACTGTTTTATTTCCTGTAGCCTAATAGCATGATCAAGTCCTCTTTATAGTTCTTCTCCACTTTTTTTTTTTTGTTTTGAGTTGGAGTCTCACTCTGTCACCCAGACTGAGCCTCGACCTGCTGGGCTTCGGCTACCCTTCCACCTCAGCCTTCTGAGTAGCCGGAATTACAGGCATGTGCTACCATGCCCAGCTGATTTTTTGGTTTATTATAGAGATGAGGTCTCGCTGCCCAGGTGGGTCTCGAACTCGCGGGCTCAGGCAATCCACTCACCTCAGCCTCCCAAAGGCACAGGATTACAGGCTGGGCCACCAAGTCTGGCTTCTTTTTTTTTTTTAAATCTTGAACACCTGCAAATGTCACTTTGTATTCAGGTACATTGAAGAAGTAGTTTTATGTTACTCTTTGCTACTTCCTCACAATTGATACATTCTTTATAGAATTCTTTATAGAATTCAGTTCTATTCTTTGAAACTACTCCTTGAAATATCAAATATATTCCAGATGCCAACTTCCATAAGTCATTTTTCTCACTTTCTGTTCTCATTCTCCTTGACATTTTGGGGTTTTGATCACATAGCAAACATCTAATCATAATGTCATAGATAGGAGAGAAAACGACATAAAGTGTAAGAAAGACAAGATATAAGAGAAAAAGAAAGATTTTCTCAAAGTAGAGGTAGAAATATCAAGCCATGATCTTTAATATCCACAAGATTTATTAAAGTGATGTGTTAGTAATTTTCACGTTTGTCAATGCCCCTCCAAAAATATTAAGTGGCAGGTAGGAAAGGTGAAACATTAAGTGAATGATAAATGGCGGTCGCCTCTGGAGTCTTATAAAGGCTAAGTCCACTTGAAGATTGAATATTTCTCATCAGAAATTGTAGGAGGTGGGATCCAAAAAAACCCAGAATTATTTTTTGGAGGAGGGGTGTCCTTGTAATGTAGGCTTCCCCTGCTAGGTGAGTGTTCTCGAAACCCATTGGCATCAGTGTACCAGCTAGTGTTGTGAGAGGCTGCATTCAGTTTCAGTGAATTTTTTTCAGTGTGTTTGCCCATTTCCTAATGGATGATTTACAAGTGCACGTGCCCACACCACACTGAGTGTTCGGCAGTTTTTTGTTTTGTTTTGTTTTGTTTTACCAAAACTGACATGACCCCATGCCCCACCCTCTCTACTCACCTTTTCTCACCTGAAGTGACTTTTCGCTGTTTCCCCAGAAGAAAACATCCTCAAAAGGAAAAACTTTGTTGATGTGGAAGAGGTGAAACAGAAAAACATCAGAAACACTAAAAGGCATCCAAATTGACGAGTTCATGACCCATGTGGAAAACAGGGTGACGATTCCTAAAAGATCTAAAAATTGACCATTCATAAGACCCAGCAGTCCCCCCTCTGGGAATATACCTGGAGAAACTCAAATCACTCTAAAAAAAAGCTATCTGTGCACGCATGTTTATTGCAGGACTATTCACAATAGCAAAAACATGGAACCAAGTGTGCTGCCCATGGAAAGTAGACTGGATTAAAAAAAAAAGTGGTACATTTACTCGATAGATTATTATGCAGTCATAAAGAAAAACAAAATTATGAACTTCACAGCAACTTGGATGGAATTAGAATCTATATCAGTGATTGATCACAGAAACAAAGATCTGAGTACCATATGTTCTCACTCATAAGCAGACCCTGAACATTTATTACACTACTATAAGAAAAGGTTGGCAGTATTGAGACACTGCCAGGAAAGGGGAGCAGATAACATCAATAAGGGTACTCATACTTTACCTTTGGATGACCATTTATGCACCTAACCCTGAATTGTACCCTACATTTAAAAAAAATAATAACAATAACTATAAAATAAAATAATAATGTCATCTTATTAAAAAGACTGTCTTGAGCAGCGAAATAAATATCTTTTTTTTAAATCAATATTTTTTATTATGATATTGTGGGGTACAGTTAAGGGTTAGGTATACAAATGTGCTTCATTCAGGCCCCCTTGTAGATAACAGGTGTCTCCCCATCCCCATACAGATGTTTACTACCATTAGTCCCATTCCCCCCCCATAGTTTCCCACCACTGTCAGTCATTTTCTTAGGGTAGTGCGTTAGATGATCAAGGTCCACTATGTGAGTGAGAACATGTGATACACAGATCTTTGTTTCTGTGAGAGGTCACTTAGTATTATAGACTCTAGTTCCATCCAGGTTGCTACGAAATTCATGATTTTGTTCTTTTTTATGGCTGCATAGTATTCCATCGTGTATATATACCACATTTTCTTAATCCCATCCTCTTTTGATGGACATCATGGTTGGTTCCAGGTTCTTGCTATTGTGAACAATGTTACAATAAGCATTCGTGTGCAGGTATCTTTTTTATAGAGTGATTTGAGTACTTCAGGGTATATTCCCAGTAGGGGGATTGCAGGCTCATATGGGAGGTTGATGTTTAGAGCTTTTAGGAATCACCACACTGCTTTCCACAGAGGTTGCACTAGTTTACACTCCCACCAACAGTGTAGAAGTGTTCCCTTTTCACCACACCCTCTCCAGCAGCTGTTATTTTTTGACTGGAGTTAGGTGGTATCTCAGTGTGGTTTTGATTTGCATCTCCCTGATGATTAGTGAGGTTGAGCATTTTTTCATGTGTCTGTTGTCTGCTCGGATGTCTTCCTTTGAGAGGTGCCTGTTCATATCTTTTGCCCATTTTATAATGGGGTTGTTTGTTTGTTTCTATTCAGCACATTTGAGTTCCTTGTAGATCCAAGATGTTAAGCCTTTTTCAGACCTGGAGTTGGTAAATACTTTTTCCCAGACTGTAGGCTGTCTCCCTGCTCTCTTGATGGTTTCTTTGGCTTTGCAGAAGCTTGTCAGTTTGATGAGGTCCCATTTGTCTATCTTATCCCTTATAGCCTGTGGGTTTCGGATTTTGTTCAGGAATTGGATGCCAGTTCCAACTTCCATGAGAGTATGTCCTTCATTTTCTAAGGTTCTTATGGTTTGAGGTTTTACATTTAGGTCTCTGATGCATTTGGAGTTAATTTTTGTGTATAGGGATAGATAGGGGTACTGTTTCAATCTTCTGCATGTGGTCAACCAGTTTTCCCAGCACCATTTACTGAAGAGATTCTCCTCTCCCCAGTGGTAGGTGGTGGAGGCTTTGTCGAAGATGAGTTGATTGAGAAATTGAGGTTTTGCTTCTGGAATATCAATTATTCCATTGATCTATATGCCTGTTCCTATACCAATACCAAGCTGCTTTGATGATTGTAGCTTTATAGTAAAGTTTGAGGTCTGGTAATGTGATACCACCTGCTTTGTTGGATTTTTTTTTTTTTTTGCAGAGGATTGTTCTGGCTATTCTTGGTCGTTTGTGTTTCCATATGAATTCCTGTGTTGTGTTTTCTAGGTCTGAGAAGAA
>NW_007253589.1:142644-168366 GCF_000164805.1 Carlito syrichta | reverse complement strand
TTTGTAGTTTTCATTGTAAAGGTCTTTCACGTTTCTGGTTAGGAAGATGCCAAAGTATTTCATTTTTTTTTTGTGGCTATTGTGAATGGAATTGTGCTTTTTATTTGGGTATCTGTTTGTTTATTATTGGTGTACAGAAATGCGATTGTCTTTTGCACATATATTTTGTATCCTGAGACTTTGTCGAAGGCCTTTATCAGTGTAAGGAGGTTTTTGACAGATTCTCTTTGGTTTTCAAGGCACACAATCATGTCATTTGCAAAGAGAGATAATTTGACTTCCTCTTTTCCTATTTGGATATCCCTGATTGCCTCCTCTTCTCTGATTGTTCTAGCCAGGACTTCCAATACTATATTGAACAGGAGGGGTGAGAGTGGGCATCCTTGTCTTGTTCTGGTTTTCAGGGGAAATGGTTCCAATTTTTGTCCATTTAGGAGTATGCTGACTGTGAGTTTCTCGTAGATGGCTTTTACTACTTTGAGGTATGTTCCCCATATGCCTAGATGTTCGAGGGTTTTTATCAAGAAGGGGTGCTGGGTTTTATCAAAAGCTTTTTCTGCATCTAATGATATAATCATGTGGTTTTTGTTTTTGACATCTATTGATGTATTTAATTACATTTATGGTTTTACGAATGTTGAACCAGCCTTGCATCCCAGGGATGAAACCTACTTGGTCATGATGGATGATTGTTGAGATGTGTTGTTGAATACGGTTTGCTAGGATCTTATTGAGAATTTTAGCATCTATGTTCATCAAAGATATTGGCCTGTAGTTCCCTTTCTTTGTTGGATCTTTTCCTGGCTTGTGTATCAATGTGATGCTAGCTTTATAAAGTGATTTGGGGAAGATTCCATCTTTCCCAATTGCCTGAAATACCTTCAGTAGAATTGGAATCAGCTCCTCCTTAAATGTCTTGTAGAATTCTCCTGGAAAGTCATCTGGTCCAGGGCTTTATTTTGTAGGTAGTTTTCTTATTATATTGTCAATTTCCTTGATAGTTCTTGGTCTATTTAGGGTCTCAATTTCTTCTTGTTTCAACCTAGGCAGGTTGTGTGATGACAGAAAGCCCTCCATTTCCTTGAGGTTTTCAAGTTTGTTTCCATACAAGTGTACATAGTAGTCTCTAATGATCTTTTGTATTTCTTCAGGGTCAGATGTAACTTCATCTTTTGTGTTTCTGATTGTGCTTATTTGGGTTTTGTCTTTCTTTTTCTTGGTCAGTCTAGCTAGGTGATTGTCAATCTTGTTTATCCTTTCAAAGAACCAACTTTTTGTTTCATTGATTTTTTGTATTGTCTTTTTATCTTCTATGTCCTGGATTTGGGCTTTTATTTTAGTGATCTAGATTCTTCTGCTGAAATTAGGGTTTTTGTGGTCTTGCTTTTCCAGCTTTTTTAGGTGGCTTGTTAGGCTGTTAATTTGTGCTCCTTCCATTTTCTTCATGTGCATTTGTAGGGTTATAAATTCCCCTCTTACTACAGCTTTCATGGCGTCCCAGAGATTCTGGTAAGATGTTTCTTCATTTTCAATTGTTTCCAGGTACCTTTTGATCTCTGTTTTGATTTTGTTATTGACCCAGGAGTTGCTTAGCATCATACTGTTTAGTGTCCATGTCTTTGTGGGTTTTGGGGGAACCTTGTTGGTGTTAATGGTTCTTTTTATTCCACTATGGTCCGAGAAGGTTCATGGTAAAATTTCGGTCCTTTTATATTTGCTTATGCTTGATTTATGGCCAATTATGTGATCGATCTTAGAATACTTTCCATGCGGTGATGAGTAGAATGTGTATTCTGTGGCCTTTGGATGGAGTGTTCTGTAGGTATCAATTAAGTCCATTTAGTCAAGAGTCACATTGAAGTTCCTGATCTCCTTGCTGATTTTTTGTCCTGATAATCTGTCTAGGGCTGTGAGTGGGGTATTAAAGTCCCCATTTGTGATGGTGTTAGAGTCAATATCTTTCTTTAGTTTTCCTAGGAGTTGCTTTATAAAAGTTGGTGCACCTATGTTAGTTGCATATATGTTTAGGATAGATATTTCTTGTTGATAGAGTGAACCTTTTATCATTATGTAGTGGCCTCCTATATCTTTTAAAATTTTTGATAGCTTAAATGGTATTTTGTCTGAAATTAGGACTGCAACTCCTCCTTTCTTTTGTCTTCCATTCATCTGAAAATTTGTTTCCCATCCTCTTACTTTGAGTCTGTGCATGTCCTTTCTAGTGAGATGAGTCTCTTGAAGGCAGTATATTGTTGCTTGGTGATATTTTATCCATTTGGCCATTCTATGTCTTTTCAGTGGTGCATTTAGTCTATTCACATTCAGGCTAATTATTGAAATGTGAGAGTTCGTCCTTATCATAGAGTTCTTATAGAGTTGTTCTTCCACTTGGTTTATCGTCTTTATTTTGGTTTTGGGGTTGGTTCATGTGTATTTTATTCTTTTTCCTGTACTCTTGTGAAGAACGTTGTTCTTTTTTCCCCCTTTCTTCTGTGTTTAAACTTTCTTAAGTGTTTCATGTAGAGGTGGTTTGGTGGCAGTGTAAGTTCTTAGGGATTGGACATCTGGGAAATATTTTAATTCTCCCTCACTGATGAAGCTTAATCTGGCTGGGTAGATTATTCTTGGTTGAAATTGTTTATCTTTTAGGACTTTGAAGATAGGGCTCCAAGCTCTCCTAGCCTGCAGGGTTTCTGAAGATAAATCTGCTGCTATTCTGATTGGTTTTTCATGGTAGGTGATCTGGCCTTTTTCTCTTGCTGCCTTTAGGATTTTTTCTTTTATGCCTACTTTGTTTAGGTGAATTATTATGTGTCTAGGAGTTGGTCTTCTCATTTGTTGTCTTGCAGGGGTTCTCTGAATCTCTTGTGTTTGAATTTTTGCATCATTGATTAGATAAGGGAAGTTTTCTTGAATGATCTCATGGAAGGTTTGTTCCAGTGTGGTCTCTGTCTCTCTTTCTACCTCAGGAAGGCCAATTACATTAGGTTCTGTCTCTTGAAGTAATCGCTCATCTCTTGAAGGTTTTGTTCTATCTTTTTGAGCTTGTTTTCTGTGTTTTTAAGAGTTTGGGTTAGTTCTATATTTTGGTACTCAAGCTCTGAGATTCTTTCTTCTGCTTGGGTAATTCTGCTTTCCATGCTTATCAGTTTGCTAGTTATTTCATTCACAGTATTCCTTATTACTTTTATCACAGATATCAGCTCCTTTCTAGTTTCTTCTTGACTCTCCTCAATTCTTTTTAATCTCTCCATTAATGTCTTGATATTCAGGCTTGTAGTGTGAGACCAGGCATTCTGGGGGCTCTTCATTGTTTGCATTCGAAGTCAGTTTTCTCAGTGTCTGCCCTCCCAGGGGTCTGGGAGAGACCCATATTCTTCTTTTGGTTTTTCTTCATTTGTGTAGATTTCTCTCTCTCTCCCCCTTCCTCTCCCCTTCTTTAATTCTGTTTTTCAGGGAAGGTGTGATTACTTTTGTTTCACTTGTATAATCTCTTGTTCTTCCTTATGAGGGTCCTCTGGCTTTGTTCACTTTTTAGGTTGAAGTGTGGGCTGCAGGCTGTACTTTTCGCAGTTTTGAGGCTTAATTGAGGGAGAAACTGTGATTCAGAATCTATATGCTGATTACAGCATCTACCAACAGGTGTATGAACCCACTGGAACCTATTTCCTACTGCCTTACAATCTGTCTGTGCAACTTGGTGTATCTTGGGTCCCTGGGGCAAAACGAAGTACAAAAGAGGAAAATAATGGAGGAAGGGTGGGTCAATAGGAAGTTAGAAAGAGAGAAGAGTGAGAGGGAAAACAGACATACATACCAACTAACAGGTGTAAAACAGACACAAGGCAGGAGAGAAGGGAAAAAAAACACAGAAGGAAAATTCCCTAAAGAGTACTGGTAGCTACACAGAGACAGACCAAAAAGATCATGAAACAGATAGTGTAAGTTAGAAAGCAAACAATAGTGAGCAAAACGCACAGTCAGAATGATAAAACCATAGGTCAAAATAAGAGATCAGACTAGTTCTGTAATCTTTCCTTAGTAGCTAAAGTCACTTGAGCTCTGATCTCCAGCCTTTCCCCTTTGTTTTTACTGCACACAGCTAGCCTGCTTCCTAGGAGGTCTGTGACTCTTAGTTGTCTCAGTCTGTTCAGCGTATGGGAGGGGTTTTGTCTCCCATTTAGCGACATCACTGTGGGAACTGAGGTGGAGGCTCTGATAGGTGGGTGGGGTGATGCAAATCTGCCTGGAGAATGGCAGAGGTGGTAGCTTCACTTTCACTTTTGTTCCCTCTTCTGGAGCTGGAAGCCTCCAATCAGCACCTTACACCAGCTTGGGGTTCTGTTCCTTTACACAAGCTTGAGGTCGCACGCTGAGTGCCTCAGCCAGGGTGGGCCCAGGGCTCCAGAGTGCCAAAGCTCCAAAGGGCAGGTGGTGGCCCTGGGTCCCTCACAGGGCACTTCAGCCAGAAATGGGACTGGTATCTCTGAGGGGCAGAGCCTCCTTGGGTGACTGGCAGTTTAGTGCTGGGTGCTGGGCAAGACGATGTAGCCAGGGAGGGAGCTGAGACCCAGGACACCTGAGCAGGTGGGAGTCACATATAGTGGAGCAGCCGCAGCCAGGGGCTGCAATATCTGGCCCTGCATGGGGCCAAATGTCCCCGGGCCTGGCGGTGGGCTGGGCGGTGGGCAGGGGGCTGCGGGAAGAAAAGTAAGAGTCTTTTTGGGAAGTCACGTTCGAAGCATCTCACAAATCCACCTAGGCCATCACCATCTTGTGTCTTCCTCCGAAATAAATATCTTGACAGATGTATTGCATCAAACAGAGAACACTTTGATAGTGATTAAAGTTTAAACATGTCAGAATAAAAACCCAACTTTTTATAAGTAAACTCCAGGTTTTGGGGGGATCCTCCTTATGTGTCCCATGAAAATAATTCTGGCCTTATTTTGGTTCACAGTACTAAGGCAGGGAGCAGTTCAGCAAAGCACTTTCCTCTTACTGAAAAATAAAAAGTTTAAATGTAAAATTGGTGACAGAAGGAAGAGGAAAAATCAAAAGGGGAACACCGAGGATGGTCTAGGCATTAATGTGCACAAAATAATTTCCTGTCGATTAATGAATATAAATATTGCACAAATGATTGGGGCAAGAGAGAGCGAGAGAGAGAGTGACCATGGGTAACTATTACTGAGAAAAGTAGAAAGCAATGTTTTATAAGAACCTGATTCTTAGCCGAGCTCGGTGACTCAGCCTGTAATCCTGCGCTTTGGGAGGCCGAGGTGAGTGAATTGCCTGAGCCCACAGGTTCGAGACCTGCCCGGGTAACTTGGCAAGACCTCATCTTCACAATAAATCAAAAAATCAGCCGGGCGTGGTAGCACGCGCCTGTAGTTCCAGTTACTTGGGAAGCTGAGGTGGAAGGATGGCTGGAGTCCAGCAGGTCGAGGCTGCAATGACCGTGTGTGTGTTACTGCACTCCAGCCTGAGCAACGGAGTGAGACTCCAACTCAAAAAAGAAAAAAAAAAGAACCTGATTCTGTCTACATTATTATGAACATTTCTCTCAGACTAAAAAGCATAAAAATCCTAGAAGAAAACTTACAAAAAACTGTGGACACCAACCTAGGCAAATAACTTATGACTAAATCCCCAAAACCAAATATTACAAAAACAAAAATAAGTAGGACCTAATTAAATTGAAAAGTTTCTACATAGCAAAATAAATAATCAACAGAGCAAATAGGCAACCCGCTAAATGCAGAATATATTTGCAGACTATAAATCTGGCAAAAGACTAATATCCAGAATCTACAAATAAATGAAATAAATTAGAAAGGAAAAAAATATATACATATATATGACCCCGTTAAAAAATGGGCAAATGATATGAACAGACATCTTCTCAAAGAGGATATACAAATGGCCAATAAACATATGAAAAATGCTCACCATCACCAGTTGTCAGGGAAATGCAAATTAAGACCACAATGCAATGCCACCTTACATCATTTGGCTATTATAGAAAATCAGTAGATGCTGGCATGCATGCAGTGAAAAGAGAATACTTCTACAATGTTGGTGGGAGTATAAGTAGTACAACCTCTATGAAAATTGGTGTGGAGAATTTCAAAGGGCTGAAAGTAGATCTACCATTTGATCTGGCAGCCCTACTACCAAGTTTCTACTCAAAGGAACAGAGGTCATTATACTAAAGGACACCTGTACCCGTGTGACCATCACAGCACAACTCACAATAGCAAGATGTGGAATCAACCTACAAGCCCATCAACTGATCAGTGGATAGCAAAAATGTAGTATACATATACACTATGGAGTGCTATTCAGCCATCAAAAAAGCATGAAATATTGTCTTTTGCAGCAACTTGGATGGAATCAGAGTACATCATCCTAAGTGAATGCTCTCAGCAACAGAAGCCCAAACACTGCATGTTCTCACTTACAAGGGAACTAAACTCAGGATCTGCGAAGAGATAGAGAGTGGAATAACGGACACAGGAGACTCGGAGCGGGGAGAGAGAAGAAGTGAAGGGACAAACAAGTCACCTGTCTAGTAAATGCGCACAGGTAGGGGTGGAGGGTGCGCTTAAAGCCTAGGCTTCTTAGTCACTCTGTAATGCAGCCATGTAACCAGAAACTATTTGTACTCCCTAAAGCAATTGAAAAAATGAAAAAGTAAACACATAAAGTAGCATGAACATCTCTCCCTTCAGCCTATTTTTATAAAAACCCATTGACTTTTCAAAAATTATACTTTATAGTCCACCTATCTTGCAAAAAGTTATAAGACAGAAACTACATTCCTTTTCCGACTGGACTGTTTCCTGTTTATATTTTGGCCTGCTTTTTCTAAAACCATGTTGCTTAATACTCTTTTAGAGAGAGACTTGGATTCACTCTGGAATTAGAACTATTACAAATTTATAGTGCCCTGAAAACAAGTTCCTAATGGAGATCAGGACATAAGCTTAACTGTAGGTGACAATAAAATAAATAGTGTGCCTGCCCTGGCCTTGAAACTTCTCAGTTAAGTGGAAAATGGCTGTGCCCACTGGGTGTGCAATCACACAAAAGTGCCCAGTAAATTGTCAATAATGCTCTGATCCCCAAATGCTTGTGCAAGTGAACATTTATGCAGGACGATACATATTTAAATTGGAGATTAACTTGCTAAATCTGTACTTTCATTTATAAGACAAGCTTTTGAAATATAGTTAAGCCGGGCTTGGTGGCTCAGCCTGTAATCCCGTGCCTTTGGGAGGCTGAGGTGAGTGGATTGCCTGAGCCCGCGGGTTCGAGACCCGCCTGGGCAGCGAGACCTCATCTCTACAATAAATCAAAAAATCAGCCGGGCGTGGTAGCACGTGCCTGTAATTCCGGCTACTCGGAAGGCTGAGGCAGAAGGATCGCCGGAGCCCAGCAGGTCGAGGCTGCGGTGGCCAGGAGTGACCACTGCACTCCAGTCTGGGTGACAGAGTGAGACTCTAACTCAAAAAAAATAAATAAATAAAAAAGAAATATAGTTAATATTTAATTTCTATTTCTACTATAACAGAGTGAGAGCTTAGTATAGTGAAGGTAAATAACATGCAGTACATTTACAATTTAAAAAAATATGAATCATATCTACTCTAGTATGGAGTCCATCTTTTTAAGCAAAATCTCATAAGCAGGATCCACCTTTTGTCACCAAGTAGTTGAATCTCAGTGTTGATGTCAACCTAAAATTCAAAGGCATTTGTAGGCCATCAAAGTGAGTATACTGTAGTCAAGAGAAGTTAATATCTCACGGCCACGAAGCAATTATTTTATTTTCAAAGAATGACATGAACAGAAAAGAGCAATTTGGTTATAAAAATTATCCAACGTCTATGCTATATCTTCGAATGATTAAAATGGAGCCCAAATAAGTGTAATTCTTAGTAAAGTCCAGCTTTAGTAACACTTAAGCCAACTTTTATTTAGAGAATTTTCTGTTTTGCAGCTTAAGGTTTAATCTGATGTATGTTCCGTTTTTACTTTCAGGATTGGTAGATTGCCCTTTATTTATTAAACCTCTAAGACATTGTTCAATGCTTCATTTGCTATTTTATTAACTTTTAGACATTCTGATGTATGTATAACTATAAAATTATATACAACTATAAGATGTTATAAAATTATTTACAGTTACTTTTCTTCTTATGTCAAAAAATGAAAAGTTAAAGGTCAACTTTGAGTGATAAACTCTCTTTTGAGCTTACATGGGCTCTGGTTAACAAGCATCCCTTGTTGAGATTTTTTTTTTTTTTTTTTTTTGCGTGCATAAAGTTTATTTACCCAGCTACTTTTCCAACGTCTGTCACACTCTTCACGTCTGCACTTCCTTTCTTGTGCAGTTTAGAGTTCACGGTATATTATTAAAATCAACTGCCTGCAAATCCTTAATTCCTCAACACCTCTATGTTGATTGTACCAGTCCTCCCTCTCCCTACTTCCTGTTTTAGTTCAAATGAACCCCTGATTACACCAGGATTGTAATCATGGAGTTGAATGCTGCCATCCTTTTTCTGAGGAACCTCACCATGACCCTGACATGGGTCTCCTGATTCCACTCTGCTTTTCTGCTACACATCTAAATGCTTTCTCCATCACCATCGTCTTCCTAGATATTTCCATCCTGTTTACCTTCTGTGGACCAATGACTCTGATTTTCCAATGATTTCTGCCTTCTTGAATTCTTGTATCCATTTTATATTACCAGTTGCTCAGTACTTTGTCCAGTTTTTAAGAAATTCACATTGATTACACATTCCCTCTTTCCACTGTTTTTTTTTTTTGATGAAGCACATGTTTTCTTATTCAGACTCCTTAAACTAATTTTCCTGCTTGCTTTCTTACATATATTCTCCACAAAGTAGTTACAGTCACATTTGGTGTGTGTGTGTGTATCTTGAGAGGTCAAAATGCCCTCATCAAAAATCTCCAAAGACTTCTATTGACACATAAAATAACTCTCCAAACCTTATCATGACCCTGAAGACATGAAAACAATGACATCTAGCTTCTCATCAGACTTTTAATAAAAGCCAGAGAATTTGCAATGGCCTCAGGTAGGAGCTAGCAAACTGTAAAGGGCCTGATGGTAATATTTCAGACTTTATGGACTCCATGGTTTCTGTTAAAACTATTCAACTTGGCTTTGTAGCATGAAACCAACCCTATACAACAAATAGTGAATAGGTATGGTTGTATTCTAAAACAATTGTATTTACAAAAACAGGTAGCCAGCCCCAGGGAATAGTTCACTAATCCTGAACCAGAGGGCTGTATATGTACAGGGGCACCAAAAAAATGTATATACATTTCAAGAGATGGTATCTATGAATTAATTTTTGAAGTTGAATTAAATTATGATAGCAATGTGTAGCATGATGTTCACTCAGCTGTGTTTCCACCATTTTCTTTGACTGCCCGGCCCGTTGAATGGTGACACCAGCATTCATTTGATTAACGCCATCTTTTGAGGAATGTCTTACTCAAAATGTGTATACTTTTTTGATGCCCCCTGAGTTTTGACCTCTCAAGATTCATACAGACACACACACACACACACACACAACTTGTGTTCTGTTTTTACTTTTCACCTCCTTTCTCACTTTGACACTTGCCTCCAGGTTGTCCCTAAAATATTCCACACACACTCCAAAGGACACTCAGGACCTTGGTCATTGTTTCTTCTGTTGCCCTTTTCGGGAATATCAGCATGGTTTCCATATTTTCATTTATTTGTATCCTTTCTTATCTCTTCAGTGAATCTTGCTATGATCATCTTATTTTTTTCAAAATAAATGAAGTTACCATAATTGTAAAGTCAATGTAATTGTTGCTTACATGTTTTGGGATACTGTTCATACAGATATGTACACTACTAATTCTGCTCTTTTGAAAGTGGTTGCCTTTTATTAAGTGTTCATTAACTTCTGGGAGTACATGCTCAGGTTAGTTGCACAGGTATATTGCATGATGGCGAAGTTGGGGTTTCTACAGAACCCACCACACAAATAGTGAGCATGGAACCTGAGAAGTAGCTATTCAGCTCTCACTGCCCTTCTCTCTTTGTCATGCCCCAGTGTCTGCTGTTCCCATCTTTATGTCCATGTGTGCCCTTTGTTTAGCTTCCTCTTAAAAATGAAAACATGCAGTATTTGTTTCTGTTTCGGTATTAATTTGTCCATGTTGCTACAAAGGACGAGATTTCCTCTTTTTTTGTTGCTGTGTAGTATTGCATGCTGTATGTGTATCACATTGTCTTTGTTCAGCCCACTGCTGATGGCCGTGATCATCAGACTTTAAACCCTTACTGCCTTGTCCTGACAATGTTGTTCGCCTTCTCTGCTCATGTACTCCATAACAAGTACCAACAATGAAGTTTAAAAAAAACAAAACAAAACAAAATATTTTTAGGAGTTTGGCTTAAATGAATAAATCATTGCAAAATACATAAAACAGTATAAACTTTTATTTTGACATCTCCTGATTTTCAATACATATTTTAATACCAACAAGTAAAATAACACCCAGAAAAGTCACTGGTAGAAGCTTTGTAAACATACACATCCTCGGGTTCACTGCCAGTTTTGATTCAATAGTTTGATAATAAACTCTAAGATTGTAGTATCAAGACCCTGGGTCATTTTCTTATACATATTCCTTTCTTTGAAAAATCTCCTACTTATTATTTTTAGGTAACTTTTCTTATAAGTGAGATTTCCATTGGATTTTGTACAAGGAATTAAATGAAAAAATGGTATAAAATGTGCATTCAATGTCCTAACGAAAGCATGGAGCCATAATCAGAAAGAGAATGTTCTGCAGCAAAATGTCTCAGAGTCATTATTTTCTTGCTTAATAGTACATAGCAACCATGAGCTTGCACTTCCTTTGACTTTTCTGAAGATAAAATAAAAATTTTCTCTTAAAAATACAGCTCAAACTTAGAAAAAAGCTTCCTGCTGGCCTTGATATTATCAGTCTGTTTATTTTGTGTCCTGGTTGTTAAGCATGAATAGATATGAAAAGAGATAGCTATTCTACCAACATCTTTAGAGGTTTTTGTTTAAAGAGTACATGTGTGGGTGTATTTGGCTTTTATTTTCCTTGCCAAAGTACTGCTGGAGATATTTCAGGGGTGTTGTGATAGCTGTAAATTATTATAGCAATGGTTATATATAAATTATGAGCTACAGAAGAAACTCCAGAAAAGAGATACTCAACAATATGGAAATAATTTCATTTGATTTTAAAATGTGCTTCCATTTGATGGCCCAGAAAGCCAAGAAAAAAAGTCATGTGATACTCAAGAGATATTAGTGGTGATACAACATCAAGCAAAATAGAAAATGAAACAGGGCCTTCTTGAATGGGCTAACAGACCATGCAGTCTAGCTTCTTATCTCACAGTGTCCTATGTGAAAAATAATAAAAGCTATAGAAAAAGGAAAGCATTTTTTTAAAAAAAAAGCCAGACCTTGGTTCCTGATGTCATTTATTTTCACTCTGCACCATGATTGTGCCTTGCCAATTGATATACATTGGTGATGGCAATAAAGAAAACATCGACAATACAAGTAAATTACTGATACCCTATGTTCTATTATTTCTCACAATGATCCTATGAATTTGATGATGTTAATTCAAGTTTGCAAATTGCAAACAAAAACAGAGCAATTAGGCAACTGATTTAGTCTTCAAATGCAAGAGTAACTAACCATATTATATCATGTCCAATTTTTTGACTAATACTTTTTTTATAGTAACATGAAAATTTGTGCATGTTATAGTCAATTCTATAAATTGAAATAGTATTCTCATCTTTACAGATTGCAGATATTTAAAACTTTTATAAATTTACTTATGTAAGTTTCAAAAACTATCCCTTTAACAGGTAATCAATCTATAGATTAGTGAAGATATATTAAATGTATTTAAGAATATGCTTCATAAATCTTATATTTTAATACAATGGATGCATACCTCAGATCTTTGTAGATAAGGTACCTGTTGTCTCTAGATTTCAGTTTCTAGTTTCTAAAGTAATAAAATTGATAAATCAATAGACCATAAAAGCAATCCCTCATCTTAGATTTTTAATCAAAATAAAATACAGGAAAGGGGGAAAAACTTTGCTTGTTTACAACATACCTTAAAATATCATTGATTAATAATATAGTATTGTTATACACCTTTATATTTCTACAGGGACACACATTTGATTGCTTCATTTAATCTTTTTGGATTTCTGAAGTTAAGCATGAAACTTCAGTAACTCAGTATCATTGTTAGCCAAAGGTCATGAGATCTGCAAAAGAAAAGGGAGATCTCTATTTTCTATGACCATCAATCTGCACATTGAGCTAAAAGAAGTAATGGACTGTTTTGTTTAAACATTGTAGTTAATTCTTTCCTTTCCTGACCCTTCCTTTCTCCTATCACCCTCTCTGTTTTGTTCTGTCTCTCATTTTTGTGTTTCTTGTTCGTATACGTGTCTATATATATATATCTCCACCATAAGTATATTTATGCAAACAAAATTTCCTTAGAAAGTACTGAGAATAGGTTTTATTTCAGGACAAACATTCTGATTAATAAATGACAATGCAGGGTTTTATTTCTTTTAACTTTTAATTTTGAAGATGTGGGATACAATTCAGGATTAGTTATACAAATGTTGATAGGTGTGCCCCTCCTTCCCCTGGCAGATTCCCACTACTGCCAATCCCACCTCTCTCCCCCAGCACCTTCCAACTACTACCAATTCCTTTCCTATAGTATTATGATAATCAAGATCCCCTTATGAGTGAGAACATGTGGTACTCAATTCTTTGTTTCTGTGATAGATCACTCAGTATTATAGACTCTAATTCCATCCAAGTTGTTGCGAATTTCATAATTTTGTCCTTATTTATGGCTACGTAATATTCCGTCGTATATACGCACCACATTTTTTAAAAATCCAGTCCTCTTTTGATGGGCAGCATGGATGGTTCCATGATTTTGCTAAGCAAAGTCTAGTAAATTCAATTGCATAACCTGTCTACAAAACACAGCCATTTGATGTCAAACAAATGAGGCTAATAAAGTTTTCTCCAGTTCTCTGTCTTTTACAGATTTTCTATTCAGACTAAGAGCTAGAATACATTTAGCTCTAGCCTTGAAGACAGAAATATAAACCTGCAAAAGTACAGGCTGTGTTATCCTCATTCGGAGAGAACAGCAGTCCAAAATCCTGAGGAAGGAGAAGTGACAAGGTTGGGAGAGTCACCCAGGAGGGAAGGGGGAGGAGGGGAGATTGGGAGACAGTGTGGCTCTCA
Source organism: Carlito syrichta (assembly GCF_000164805.1). Taxonomy (NCBI): domain Eukaryota; kingdom Metazoa; phylum Chordata; class Mammalia; order Primates; family Tarsiidae; genus Carlito; species Carlito syrichta. The sequence goes on along the minus strand of NW_007253589.1, from coordinate 154,993 downwards.
GTGGCACAGCCTTATACACCATGGGACATCAGAGCTCCTCCAGTGGAAACAGGAGGCCAGCGGAAGGGTCTGTGTGAGAACAGGATGCCAGGTCTTGATTCATATCACAAGGAGATAAACTACCCTGTCAGTGGCTGCTGCTTACCGGAGTAAGATATTGACAAAGAATTCCACCTGCTGACCTGGATGAGAAATGGGGCGGTAGATAGAGCACAGTAGGAAGCAAAAGGAGGCTTCCTTTTTTGTTGGTTTGTTTGTTGTTGTTGTGTTGCTGTTGTTGTTTTAATACATATTTTTTTTATTTTAAAATTGTGGGGTACAGTTAAAGGTTAGGTATACAAAGTATGCATTGTGCAGGCACCCTTGTTGATGAGATGTGCCGCCCCCCCATCCCCAGACAGATAAAGACTACCGTTGATCCCACCTCCCTTCCCTTCCCTGCCCTCCCATAGTGTTCTGCCACTGTCCATCCTTTTCTTTTTTTTTTTTGAGTTGGAGTCTCACTCTGTCACCCAGACTGGAGTGCAGGGCTGCTCCCGGCCACCACAGCCTCGACCTGCTGGGCTCCAAAGATCCTTCTGCCTCAGCCTTCCAAGTAGCCGGAATTACAGGCACGTGCTACCACGCCCGGCTGATTTTTTGATTTATTGTAGAGATGAGGTCTCGCTGCCCAGGCGGGTCTCGAACCCGCGGGCTCAGGCAATCCACTCACCTCAGCCTCCCAAAGGCGCAGGATTACAGGCTGAGCCACCGAGCCCGGCCATCCTTCTCTTATAGTATTATGATAGATGTTCAAGGTCCACTTATGAGTGAGAACATGTGATACTCAGATCTTTGTTTCTGTGAGAGATCTCTCAGTATTATAAACTCCAATTCCATCCAGGTTGCTGCGAAATTCATGATTTTGTTCTTCTTTATGGCTGCGTAATGTTCCATTATGTATATGTACCACATTTTTTAATCCAGTCCTCTTTTAATGGACAGCATGGTAGGTTCCATAATCTTGCTATTGTGAACAATGCTGCGATGAACACACATAGTGACTTGAGTTCTTCTGGGTATATTCCCAGTAGGGGGATTTGCGGGGTCATATGACTTCATAGACTTTTATTCACGTCAGCATGAGACACACATCAGTGCAGTGTTTTAGATCAGAAAGTCTGGAGCCACGTTGCCTGGATTTAAATCCTGGCTTAATCCTTTCATTTGTAAAATGAGTTTGATCATAGTAAGCCTTAGGATTAAAAGAAGATGAATGAGTCAAGCATGTAAAGTACTAGAATTATTTTCTGGCGCATTGCAAGCACTATGTGCTATTAACTTTAAAAATAAAGAAATATTTGACATAGAGGACGTGGGGAAAAAATTGCCAGAGAAAAATCAGTTGAATGAGGGCGAGAGAAGGGGAACCAGTGCACGGTCAAGGGTTTGTTTTAGGTTAGAACAGCTATGGCTCCTCCATTTTAGCTAGAGGGATGTCCTTGTATATGTGTGGAGGTGTGCAGGTTGACTCTCTCTTCCTTGAGAGATAACTTATAAAAAAAAAAAAACTACTTTCTTGTATTTGGGCGTGTGTGACATATATCTTCCCACGAAGAAGTACTGGGACTTACTCAAGGTATCTGTGTTGCCTGTAAGAAAAGCCCTTTCCTTAATTGTATAACAAAATATAGATTAATTTTACATATCTGTATTTTCTTAATATAGATTTTTAATTTTATATATTTGTATTGGTCTTATTTCAAAATATCTTTTCTGAAAATCTAAAGCACGTATCTAAAATTGTCTGCTATGAAAAAGCAGAGTGGGCTAATTTTATGACTGTTGGTTTTCCATTTGTTTTAAATTATTTCAATATAATAGAAATAAATGCATTAGTAATTGTGTACAGCCACACATTCTTTTAAGATACAGAATTAAATTTAAAAATTATTTCTAATTATGATTTTATATCCAACATAAGAATACCACATGAAGAACTATTTAGATATGCTAGTACATTTCATCCTAGCATTTTTATTGATATATGCATTTTGCTTTGGTAATCAAAATTAGAAATGGTTTCCTTTCAAAAACCTGAGTCAGCACTTGACTCATGCCATTATGGCTAGGTAATATTTTCAAATAGAACAAACATGTCACTAAGTAATTGAAAATAAAACATGAGGGGGAGATTTTGAAATTTCAGGTCAATACTTATGGCTAATTTTATGTAACCCTTCATTTGATGATTTGTAATGTTATCATTTTACGACCTATCTTCTTAGGTTTGTTTGGACTTTAAAGGAAAAATAATTGCATTTCTAACTCGAGTGCTACTCAAATTATCAGCATATTATATGAGGACAGAGAAGTCTGTAGGTTTCTCATGGCTTATTTGGGATCTTCAGAGATTTTATAGTAAAGATATTTATTAAAAATTGCATGAACACACAAAACTAAGAAATTATTGATATAATGTTGCTCAAAACATGCTTATTTAGATAAAATATAAGGACTATAGCAAGCGATTGTATATTAAGTGTTTTGTAAGCAAGAGAAAAATAAATGCTAAGATATCATGGGTCATAAATAGAAATGACGTCATCTTAGTACACACATAACTGCAAAAAGTAATCTCTATCTCTCTCCCTTCCTCTCTGTCATTCTCTCTCTCATTTTCTTTGTGTATATATGTGTTATGTATGTATGAGTTTTATAAATTATGTATATATGAATTTTGCATCTTTTTATATAAAGTTTTACATATGAACCTACCTTTCATAGTCAAACCTTCCTTCGTATTTTCTAACGTAAGAGTTGGAAACCTTTTCCCCTAAAGTACCAGTTAGTAAATTTTTTTGGCAGTGTAGGCCATATGGTCTCTATTACAATGACTCCACTCCATGTTTGTTGTTTGAAAACACCCATGGGTAATATGTACGCAAACAGGCATGGCTGTGTTCCAATAAGACTTTCTTTAAAATACCACACAGAAGGACTGTTGTAGCTGGCCTAATCTTGAGCTATAAAATAGATACGTTATTTAGCACATTTGGATGAAATGCTCTTAAAACTCTGAAAAACAATAATATAGTTTAAAGTATCAGAACAGATAGGATATGTTGAGGCACTTCTATATAAATATAATTGTGGATATAGCCATAAGTAAGCTAAAATTAAGGTATGGATATCAATATTATTTTACAGTGTATGAGAATAAACAGAGGTCTTTGTTTTCATTTGTATTTGTTCATTTCTCACACCTATGGACATAAGCAGCATACAGTTTTCAAAATAATTGTATGGGCAGAAATGCTGAAGCTTGTGATCATGGCATCAAATGACATAAAGAATAGGGGGAGGGACTTGCCCAGACACACGTTTCAGTTAACTGAAATAGATCTGCATTATCATTCATCTGTCAATTCCTCTTCAAAACTTGCTGCCCCGTTTTAAACTACATTTAACAAAGAATTAACTTGACTTGTTAAGTGAAAGATATTAGAAGTCCAGATTTAGGTTTGGCTATTCTAAACTATGTTTCAGCCTTCATAAACCTTTTAATGAAAATGTACTCTCTGAAATATGATAACTATTCTAGACGTCAGCACCAAGTGTTTATTACAGATCCTGTTTCCTGTCTGGACATCCCCCTGTGCCGGTGATAAGAAAGCTGGGAGAGGCATGTCTGCATAAGGTTGGAGTCCAGAAGTCCTTGAATCTGAATTAACAATGCCCAAATCCTGTTTGCCAAATATCGCTTCCAGGATGACCATTTCTCATGAGCAAAGTATTAACTTATGTGGAGAATTCTCAAATTACACAGACATAACACCTATGCTCAAAGAACTGTCTCAGTTTTGTAGCTGAATGAGGACAAGAAGCAGGATTTTCAGATTTCTAGAATAGAAACTTCTTTCAACAGTAAGAGGGCTGGGATTTTTTATACCCATTGTTCCAATTAACCAGGGTTCACACTATCAAATTCTTGACAAGGTCAGGTGTTACTACACCACAGTGACACCAGTTAAATAGGAACAGAAATAGAGGATAGAAAGTGTCTCCTTCCAAAGGGGGTAGCAAACACTCAGCTCCAGACTTGTGTAGACATGTATTTCTATCACTCAACTGAAGCCAGATAATCATGAGTTTCCATTCAAAGATAAATCAACACTGTGCAGATGACACAAAATTTATCCAAGGACTGGAGCCAATATTAGGCAGTATTTGCCCCATTGGAATTGATGTAGCAACTTTTTTTAACTAGTTCCTTATATTTGACATGACCTAACTGAGCATCATAGATATGAGTAGATGTTCTCAAGTTTACATGACTATAATGATGGAGAAAGCTTTCCCATGATAAAGGATATAGGGAAAAAATTTGGCTAACGTGAACATTCAGGAAACTACAAAAGATACTATGCCGGAGTCCTGCTCCAGCAGAGTTCAGAGATTCCTGAAGGTGGAGACAGCGTCAGCAATTGTGAGAAAGAGAAAAAGAGAGAGAGAGAGAGAGAGAGAGAGAGAGACTTGGACAACTGTTCAAATTTGAGCAGAAGACGACCTTTATTGAGTGTTAACAGTGGGCTTTTATACTCACATGTCTTTCACATGAACACAAAGCCAGGTGTGTGAGGGGCGTCCCCCACCCACCAGATGTTCTTTCAGGTATGAGGAAGAAAATCCCATAACAGAAGCTAACATTTAATCCATGACTGACCTATCCTATAAACCCTTTTCATCCTATGCTAATTTATACTAATACCAAGTTAAATGATAGCCTAAAAATCCCATATCAAAAGCTAACCTTAATCCGTGACTGACCTATCCTATAAAACTTTTTTCATCCTATGCTAATTTATACTAATACCAAGTTAAACAATCCTATTGAAACTTAAATGATCACTCTTACAACCTGAGGCAGCCTAACTCAGGATGTATGGATTGTGGCCGAGTCCAAAGTTCGTTGTGGGCCCAACCTGAAGTAGGCTGATTGCATTCTTTTAACAAAATGGCTACCTAAAAACTTATCTCTATAACCTACTTCCCAAAACTTATATTGCTATAATCTTAAGATCACATACAAAAGGCCTGTGGCCAACACTAAGGTTCCTCGATGTGACCTAAGTTTGAACAGTAAGTAGTATGAGAACCAAAACCGTAGTCTGTGGACAAATGAGAACAATGAGCTTCTGAAGTTAGTGTGTTCGTCCTGGTCTCAGAGTTGTATACTTCAACTTGCAGGAGTTTTTTCTGGCTGTAGGGCTAGGCAGAAAAGGGAGAGGAAATGGGGTCAACAGCTCCCAAACACATCCTAATGGTCTCAGGGTCAATGGCCCTTCCTGATCCCTAATGCTCAGTGGGCCTCCGTGGCCAGCTCCCAACAATACTAAATTAAATGTACTCAAATGCACTATTGTGTGTAGAACTGCATATAGGAATTGCCAGGAAAACAGTTCTAACGTTCTCCTATCTCTATTAAGTCCATATTATACGGACAAGTCAATTGATTTCTATTCAGGAGTCAGAAGCCAGGATTGCATCTGTTTTGGAACTGGCAGTAAAACAGCCATAGGTCAATGCCATAGGTCAATCCTACCTGAGTAAATGCTGTGAGATATAAGGTTACAGATTTGCCAAGAGGATGTTTCTTACTATACAGGAGGACAGTTTTTAGAGAGAAACATATTAAGAAGATCCACAGAGAAAAGCATAAAATATGTAGAGAGAAAGTTCTGGCCATTTTTGAGTTCCTGATACCCAGCTCTCTCCTTCTTGAGGTTTGATGGATCTTACTCAGGCTTTGATCTAATACCTCAGTGCATTCCCCAAAGCCCCCTTCCAAATTTGCCCAAAGTATTTAGAATTGCATACTTGATCTCTGTTACTTATCATCAAACACCACACACACACACACACACACACACACACACACACTTTATTAACGGAAACAACATTCATTACTTTATGCCATGATACATTTATATACAATAAAATAGAGAACAATTCAAATGTGACCAAAGGAGACAGATTGTATAAATATTAAAAAGATAAGAAGGGAATTTGGGGGAAAACTTTACAAAAATATTTTCAATAAATTAGATGATATTAGGAAAATTGTATACCAAAGGATGCTCAAGAATAAATGCAACACCTGAGTAACACTATATTTTATTAAAGAAATTGAATTTATATTTAACAGTCTGTGAGAGATAATTTTCTATGATTTTCTTTTTGTATCTATATCTCCTTTTGTTTCAGATAATGTTTTCAAGAATGTTTGCAGAGCAAAATGTCTTAGAAGATAAAGATTGTACCTCCTTTGAGAGAATAGAGAAGTTTTGCTTACTACCTTGGAATAGAGAGATGGTGAGTAAAGACAGGCTTGCCTGCTATCCAGGATAACTACAGTGAAGCCTCTAAAGGCCATATGTGTTTTCTCTTAACCCAAAATTTCTCTCAAATAATGGAGCTCATTGAGCACGGAGGCATCCAGCTGGACCCAACCAGCTCACAATCCATCAACCATGTAAAGGGAAAATGATACAAACATGTTAATACTCATAATACTTGAAAAGTTGTCTTCTGTCTTCCAACATCTATGAAACTTGGAAAGGCTAACTTGTAAGCTTTCAATTTGGCTGAAATATTGACCCCTTCCCAATTTTTTTTTTTTTTTTTTGAGTCGGAGTCTCACTCTGTTGCCCAGACTGGAGGGCAGCGGCCACTCCTGACCACCGCAGCCTCGACCTGCCGGACCCGGGCGATCCTTCTGCCTCGCCTTCCAAGTAGCCGGAACTACAGGTGCACGCTACCACGCCCGGCTGATTTTTGATTTTATTATAGAGATGAGGTCTCGCCAAGTTACCCAGGCGGGTCTCAAGTCCGAGAGCTCAGGCAATCCACTCACCTCAGCCTCCCAAAGGCACAGGATTACAGGTTGAGCCACCGAGCCCAGCTCCTACCCAATTTTTAATGAAACCTTTTCCCACCTAAAACTCCAGGCCCAGATGGTTTTGCCTAACAATACTACCAAACATGCAAGGAAGAAATTGTACCAATTCTACACAAATAATTGCAGAAATTGGAAATGGAGAGAAGATTTCCCACTCATTTTTTGAAAGCCAATATTACCCTGATACCAAAGACATACGAAGATATTACAAAAAGTAAAATCATAGACCGATAGTCTTAATGCATATATATAAAAAACTTCTGAACAAAATTTTAGCAAATTGGATTCAATCATATATTAAAAAAGGCAATACTTCATAATTAATTTTGTTTGATTTCAGTAAAAGAAGATAGTAACATTGAAAAATCAAGTATGTCCACCATATTAATAAACAAAAAAAGAGAAAATGTATGAACATCTCTATAAACACAGAGAAAGCATTTGAAAGTATTTAATATTCCATTCTGATAAAACTCTCAGCACACTAAGAATGCAAGGGACTTCTTCAATATGTCAAAGGGCGTCTACGAAAGCATCTATAGTTCATATTATTCTAATGGTAAAGACATCAAAGCAAAGATTTTTTAGCTATGCTCCCCAAAACATGATCTGTCAGATACCAAATTAATAAATGAACCTTACTAAAATTACAAAGTGCTACTCTCTGAAAGGCACTAGAAGGAAAATAAAAAGACAACACACAAAGTACTTACAAATGGCGTATCTAAAAAGTATCTTGTATCCAGAATCTATAAAACATTCTCAAACAAGAAAAGAAAGAAAAAACGAGTAAATATTTGAGCAGACCCTATACCACATTGGAAATATGAATGGCATATTGGATGATGGTATATGGATAATATGAATTAATCCATGAAATAAATTCTCCACATCATTAGTCATTGGGGAAAACAAAACTACAAGATACTACAACATATCAGTTAGAATAGGTAAAAATAAAATGTGTGACTATATCTAATATTCTCTATAGCCTCTCAGATTGCTTGTGGGAACATGAAATGGTACAACTCCTTTGGAAAACAGCATGGCATTATTATGGAGACGTGAGCATAGCTAGCATTGAAAGTATTTAGTCTTAATCCTCTTAGCTGTAATGTGTTTGTGTATATCTATAGTGGCTACTCATACTTATTATTCAAAAAACACGAAAAATCGAGTGAGACAGTTCGCTTGAGTAGCTATAAATGTGAATCACAAAACCTAAAGGTAAGGTACTGTGATTACTACTGTTTTCTGTGTGAAAGCCACAATAGTTTTTCAATAATGTGGTTGTATTTTTATCTATTTGACTTTTTTTTTTTTTACTTTTTACAGCAGATGTAGAGCTGAAAATTGACCGAGTTCTGCTAAAGCATGGCACCATCTCGATACATGGACATGACTTAAGGAGAATTGCATTGTTTGCTGTAACATTATAAGAATATTTTTAGTATCAAGTCTTGATGCAATTCCCAATTCAGAAGGTGAAATAAGTTCATCAGTATCACTGCAGAAAAATGTAAATGGAAACATGTGGGTCACTCAAAGCATGAGAATGGGAAATTTATGAATAAGAGGTAACCCTTGGAGGAGTACAGCATGACTATGGTGAAATAAAAATCACCAATACCGAAGGATATTTTCAAATTTTTTGATGATTCAGTGTTTACAAAGCTTCTATTTCCTTTTATAAAAGGAGATGAGAAATAAGAAAACTTTCGTTTTCATCCCTGAGCACGAGAACACACAAAGAAGGAGGATCTCAAATTACTAGATCCTGTTATTACAGAACTGAAGCAGGACTGTCCTTTTCTAAGAATCATATCAGTAGGTGAGCATTTATTAAGCACCTATTATACATGTCAAGCACACGGCTAGACATTCGGAGATTATGTGTTGCAACTCTATGTGACTGGAATTTGTGATTCCAAATTGTTTTGTGTTCCACATATGTATTCTTACAACTCCAATAACTCTCATTCCTAGAGAGTCCTCACGTAGTTCCTCTGTGTGTCACCATGCAATATGCACTTATAATCTGCACTGGATTTACAGTATAAGCATGGCTTGGAATTAAGCAGTCTTGAAGGAAGAGTACAGCTCCCGCAAGGACCTGAGTGAGTGCAGAATCTCCCACATTAAGGTGAGACCCGCGGATAAACCCCCAGTGGCAGGGTCTTTTGAGGTATTCACTAGAGAGGCATCTCACAGGGAAGAAAACGAACACTGGCCAAATGCCTGCTGTTTTACACTGAGCTTCTGAGAAAAAGTTATATGACACCCTCTTTTTTTCACTGCTGTGTCCTGGGAGTGGGGAAACTCAAATAATTAACTATCCCAGCTTCAGTGAAAGGTCATCAAAGGGCCAAAGAGGGAAGATCTGGAGTTAGGATCCTAGACCGGTTTCCTTTGAAGGGCTCTAAGCGCCTCACACAGATGCTCTAATGAATCTCTGCAATGGTGTTAGATAAAATAGATATGGGATAAGCATTGTCATTCTTTCAGTGCTTTTCAGGAGAAATATAAAAATCATCAAATAGAATTTTCAAGCCCCTCACTCAAAGAGCTCAGTGCTGTATTTGTCCTCTTGGCTTTGGACTGCTTGCCCAGATGTCAAAAAGGATGAACCATAATCTCTCAAGGGCATGTTTGATGTGATTCACGTAGGGCAAAACAGATTGCAGAAATTTATAGCCTCTTTTAGGGAGAAAATAGAAGCTATATTCAACAAGAGATGGAGAAAAGTGAACACTATTGAGCAATAATCACCAGCAAGCTGCAAGAGCTTTAACTCAAACTTCTGAACAGAAACATTTTGATCAGATACAAGGTAAAAATAATTTTTAAGCGCTGTAGAGAGAGTTGACAGAAGCAGATAAGATTCTGAAATGTAAAAGATAAAGGAACTGCCCCAAGAGAAAAATCATGTGCTTAAACTTTATTAGTGGAGCAGATGGTTCCTGGATTTTTTAACTTCTAAAATAAAGAGTTATCTATCATGCCAAGAAAGAAAAAGGTTTCAATTTTCATACGGAGAGGATACGAAAAGAGAAATCGAATAAAGCACAATGATTGCCACTTCTGGCAGCCTATGTAATTAAAATGGAGTTTCTGAACTGGCTTCAAAATAAATGCTAACTGCGAAGGAGTATTACAATATATTTTTTTCAATATCTGCTTAGACTACACACACACACACACACTCACACACACACACACACACACACACACAATACACACAGATACATATGTACGCACATGGGCACACTATTATATTAAAATGCACTGAGTAACTTCCGTGTGCTAATCATTGTCTTTTAGACTAATTGCATATTATTTGATACCCACACTGACGCCAAAACATTTTTCAATCATTTTGAAGTTCCAGCATACCATTCAGTTAGGTTGAACTAACCACAGTTTACTGGATGTTTTTGATGTAAACAACACATAACAGTTATTTTCAGCCCTGCATACCCAGGAAATTTAGAAGTCAAACATCCGCAAGTAGTGTCCACAGTTTTCATGTATTTTTGCATACTGATTTGTTCTCTTCCTCTTATTCATCCTAGTCATTTCTTACCATAAACTCAAGAACCTGTATGATTTCCCTCATGGTTCTTTATATTTGAATGGGAGCCATATTCCCCCAGGCCTCATAATAATAGGACTAATTGTTGGGGAGCACAAGAAATGTGTGAACGGAGTTTATTGGTCGGCAAGGGAATTGTGCTTTGCTCTATCCTTAGATCCTCTACTCTGGAAGATATGTTTTTTCCCAGGCTAGTGGAAAATGTTGCTCCTCATAGGGTAGGTCCTTAGCCCCAAATGTATGCCTAAGTATGTGTATATAACAATTATTTCTTCTTTCTACTGATAAATATTAGCTGCTGGAGTTAACTGCCAACCAGCTTTCTCTTCCAACTATGCACACAAAGACCGCTGTGAGTAAAGATACTTTCTATCAGCCTCACTTCACGCCAAAGGAAAGACGTGGTCATGAATGATTTGCAGTCACAAAACCTTGTGCCTGCTGGTGCCGCGTGGAAGAAATCTGGTTATGTCTTGGTTTGTGTTTTTGATTCTCAAAATGCTCATGCCACAACTGGCATCTCTATCTGCGGCCAAACATCTACTCCATCATGTGTCCAAACTTCAGTTTATCTGAAAAGCAAGTTTGCTTCCTCGTTTCTGTATTGGGTAGACATTGACTGAACATGTACCACCCGAAAGGGTTTTTTTGCGCAGCACTGGGCACAGTCCATGGAAAGCCAAAATGGGCACAGGTTTGTGTTTTACTCGGAATGGCATTCTTTTGTGGCTTGAGATGATGGCTTATAAATGTTTTCTAATTTGATTTAAGGAAGAGTGTTTGATAGTTTTGTAATGTCCTATTTTCTAGCTATTTTTGTATGGAGATAGATCCAAGCTGTTTCTGTTCCACGATTAATGTGCTACCTCCATTGTTCTTGATAAGTAAACCATACTTTTTAGTTGAAAGGAGAATAATATTGAAATAGTTTAGCAATTTCAAGAGGTTAGGAAATTTGTTTTAATTAATGGATTACCTGACTCCGAAGCGATTGATACACATTCACTCACAAGTACATGTATTTGTTCTTATATTCTCAGTAATTTATATATTCTCTAATCCATTGGAAGTCTTACAGTACTTCGTTTTACAATGTTTTTAATAATAAAAATATAATAAAAATAGCTAAATATGAACTTAGGATAATTAAAATGTTAATCTTTCATATTGTATAAATTTAAAGCCATTATTTATCTTATATAGTGATCTAAATACTTGCATAGACATAATTTATGTCAAAGTGTATTTTAATTTCCATCATACGATCATTTTTTATTAAAAAATTCTCAGAGATTCAAATTGTGGTAGCTATAAAATAAATATATCCTAAGTAGGGCAAATTTGTTTCTGATGCTCATGCAAGCAAACTGCTCAACTACACCTAAAAGCAAAATGCCTGTGTGATTAAAAAGAAAAAAAGTGGAATCAGAATACACAGATAACATAATAGAGGACATAGGAAGAAAGAGAGTAAGAAAAAAAAGAGCTAAATATGACTATAAGTGCTTTATATGTACTAACTTTTTATTCTACCCCGATATGTTCCTGCAATGTAAGTAGTATTGCCACCACTATTTTTTAAAAATGAGAAAGTAAATACACAGATCACATAACTTCCTCAGCAAATGTAATCAGGAAGTGTTGGAACAATGATGTGAACCTAGGCTGCTTCATATTAAGTTATAAGTCTTTATTTTTTGAAGGGGTCCAGCTCCTTTGCCGGGTCATGAGATCTCCTGAAGGAGAGACGGATAGGCGAAAGACGAAAATATTATACTCAGACACCTGCTTCCTGAACAGATGACAATTTAATGTTA
>NW_007253589.1:127618-142624 GCF_000164805.1 Carlito syrichta | reverse complement strand
CTGCGGTGGCCGGGAGCGGCCACTGCACTTCAGTCTGGGTGACAGAGTGAGACTCCAACTCAAAAAATAAAAAATAAAATAAAATAAGAATTTTTACTTTCCAATTCTTCACTACAAGAAGTATTTTTGAAGAGATCCTTTAAGCTATATTAAAAACTTCAAGAGGTTCAATTATATATATATATAAATATATATATATAGTTGAGTTGGAGTCTTCCTTTGTTTCCCAGGCTGGAGTGAAGTAGCACAATCACAGCTCACAGCAGCCTCGACCTTTTGGGCTCAGGCAATCCTTCCATCTTAGCCTCCTGAGGAGCTGGGACTACAGGTGCATGCCACCACACCCTGCTAATTTTTCGTAGTGATAGGATCTTGCTTGTTGCCCAGGCTGGTCTTGACCTCCTGGCCTGAAGTGATCTTCCCACCTTAGTCTCCCAAAATGCTGGGAGAGCAGATGGGAGCCACCATGGATGGTCATATTTTTATAACTTTATCTTTCATTTTAAAATATTGTCAATTAATTCCCGGCATGGAAAGTATTCTCACATTTCCTTCTGTTCTTTGAAGGGGTCCAGCCCCTTTGCTAGGTCGTGAGATCTCCTGAAGGAGAGACGGATAGGCGAAAGACGAAAATCTTATACTCGGACACCTGCTTCCTGAACAGATGACAACCTTTATTAGTTAACAGAGAGCTTTTATACCATTTGTAAAGGGGCAAGACAAAGAAAATTCCTTCACGTACATATGCTTTAAAAGTTACCACCATCTAGTAGTCTTTAGAAGAAACGAATAAGCCAAAAACACTTTCTACTTTCAGTTAATGAGTCTTTATCATAAAGTCAGAAATGATAGTTTTAGTTCAAAGTCTCGAATTACAGTCCTTGAAATGTTTCAAGAAAGTTCCCAGGTGCAAAGTTCTCCATGTAGCAGTAGTTCTACTTCTGGGGCTTCCATGACCTTCAGAGTTTTGTAATCACCTTTCTTGTCCAGGTGTCTTCATTACTTTTCTCTTATCCTGCAGTGTTTATTTCTAAAGAAAACTCAAAAGAAGCTTTTAATGACATTTCCCAGGCCCCCAAGGTGGCTTTCTGTATTTAGTTAATTATCATAAAAGTGTCTAATTAGTATATTATGAATTCAGTGAAAACCCACTCTATAAACGTTTACTTAAAATTTAACTATAGAATTAAGTAAAAACCTTAACGATTAATCTTTATCCCAAGTCTGAGAAGACAGTGTTATAAATCACCTACATAACTCCTAGATAAGTGTTAGAACTTATAATGAGCTCATAATGAACTTACCATAAACTTGTGCTTCTAAAAAACCTTATGTCTAAACACTAAACTGCATAATTCTAAATCAAATAAGGAGTGAATATACTAATATACTAATATCTTTTTATTCAAGCAATGTCTACTAACTTATAACCAAGTGAAAGAAAGCATTCTTGATGTGCTTCAGAGTTGAACCCTTGCATATGTTAGAAAAGGCCAAGCGGCATAGTGGGAAAATGGGAAATTGAACCATGACATTCTCAGGTTAGGTGTGAGTACTTCGCATAAACATGCCATTTTCTTCTTCCACGACTGCACAGAATTTCTTCAGCTGTATCAAACAGCAAAGGTGGAAGACAGAAGGGCCTCAGCTTCCCAGGCTCGCCCTGCGGCCCGGGGTCTTCGGCCCACCGGGACCCTGTCAATCACGTGGACCTCCAAGGCTGGCTCCCAACAATTTTTAATTTAATTTTATGTTTGGTTGGATTCTCACTCTGTCGTTCAGGATGGAGAGCAGTGGGACACAGCCTTGACCTGCTGGGCTCAGGTGATCCTTCTGCCTCAGCCTCCCAAGTAGCTGAAACCACAGGCACACACTACCTACCACACTTGGCCAATGTTTCTTGATTTGTGTAGAGAAGAGTTCTCACCAAGTTTCCCAGGCTGGTGTCCAATCCCTGGGCTCAGATAATTCTCTCTCCTCTGGCTCCCAAGGCGCTGGAATTATAGTCGTGAGCTACCACGCCTGGCTGAGATATGTCTTAACCACTATGTGAGACTGTCCTCACAAGGGAGAGGAAAGAATAAGATCTCCAAAATCCAGTCAGGTTAGCCAGTGTTGTTTAGACATCGATAGAGAGTTTCTTGCAGGCAGGTCTAAATTAAAATAAGTAAGCATCCAGACATATTTTTTATCAGTACACAACCATCCTCAACCTACCAGAGGCACAAAAGACCTGACCACCTTGTGGGATGAAATGTATTCCTTGTGGATCTACCCGAGCAGTAAATCACACAAAAAAGTTGGGAGTTACCCAAAACACAGACACGATGTTCTAAAAATAAATAAACCCCAAATCTAGGTAGTAACTTTCATCATTAGAAGGTCTTTATGACCTTAAAAGTTTGAGAGATGGTCATCAAAATTCATGACCAGATACCTGCAACCCTCACCTCTTAGCTCATGGTTTGCTTATTTATTGGTATAAAATTATATAAAACCTCTTCTCAAAAGCAAGCATATGTCTTTTCTTTCAAAGCACCCACGCCTTTCCCTTTCATTCCAATAAATTATTTACAATGTGATCCAATGTAGAGTCTGAGAGTATAGAAAAAATAGTACCCATACAAAAAATAAGAGCCATAATCAGTTGGACCAGGCATCTGGGTCCCTGATGGTCCTCTAGGCCGAATGTCCTTGGATCCCTCATGACTGCTACATAGGACTTTCTGTGTGTGCCTTGTGACTTGAGGCTGCAAACTAAAAACTCAATGGCCGTACCTTTCTGTTTTTTGTCAGAAAAATGGAGCTGAATGGAGCTTGACCTCGGTGTGTTTCCTTAGTAAGGCTCACTCCTGCCCCAATTCTGCAGGTGCAGGGGTCAGGACCCTTCCTATTCTCACTAGCCTTCTAGCCTCTGATCGGGAAGGCCAGTCGCCTGGCTGGAGGAAGCTGAAGCACGAGTGCCGGGAGACAGGTTCCATAGGTGACCCCTTCAAAAAAGAGGAGCCCCAGTGGGTGCAGAGACTGAGAGGAGAGTGAGAGACTGGCCTTACGAGTCCCAAGGCTGAAGCCACAGCTGACCTCCTCACCGTCCGTGCCTGGGCGCCAGAGACCCCCCATCAGCTTGGGTACTTTTAGTGACGCTTGAGCATTCTCATCATGAATGAAGTGAGCTTCTCCATGGAACATCAGGAAGCTTTATTTCTTTCTCTCTTCAAGTTGCCATTTATCCAAACTCTTTTAGAGACGTGTTTAACCTGCAGCTTTTAATTAGCAAAGAGAGGGTGTTTCAGCAAATAATTTTGACAAGGTGAACGTACTTAGAGTCAAATAGAACTAGTTTTGAATATTGACTTTGACACTTGAACCTCAGACAAATCATTATCCACTCTGACTACATAAGGTGAGAATAGTTTTAATTATTTCACTAGACTGTTATCAGTATTAAGTGAAATAAGATAGTAAATATGCAAAGTGTACAACGTTCTAAATAATATACCTATTCAGAGTCAGCATTAGTAAACAAAAATGTAAAATTATTAATTAAAACTTTGAGATTTTTTTCTCTTTAAAAATGAGAATAGAGCCGGGTTTGGTGGCTCAGCCTGTAATCCTGTGCCTTTGGGAGGCCGAGGTGAGTGGATTGCCTGAGGCCGCGGGTTCGAGACCCGCCTGGGCAGCGAGACCTCATGTCTACAATAAATCAAAAAATCAGCCGGGCGTGGTAGCGTGTGCCTGTAATTCCGGCTACTTGGAAGGCTGAGGCGGAAGGATCGCAGGTCGAGGCTGCGGTGGCTGGGAGCGGCCACTGCACTCCAGTCTGGGCGACAGAGTGAGACTCCAACTCAAAAAAAAAAGGGAATAAATCCACGATTCTGACGGCTGAATTGGTGTAATAGTTATAAAGCAGAATATAATTGGGTAAATAGAAATAGAGCAGTGCCTTCCCTTTAATGGTGCTGAAAATATGTAATTGTCTTCTTTCATTTTTTTTCTTATTTATGTGTTAATGAACTTTAAATGATTTACAAATGGTAAATAATATTCCCAGATTAATCAATATGTCAATTTGCTGCCTATCTTTCTAGAAATCTCCCCAATAGACCTATATCATATATTTTAATAAAAAATATTGTTTATATTATCTTACTTGTATTTACACCAAATAGTAAGCTGACAGCAAACTGTCATTCATTCTGTTATATAAAAACAGTGTCTTAGATTATAAAGTTATAGAAATTTCTAAAAGAAAGCGTGTAAGTAAAAAACTGTTACCAAAACCCAATCAGGAAGGTTTTTCCGTAAAAAGCCAGATTGTAAAAATTTAAACCATCTGGTTGCTGTTACTACTACTAAACTCAGGCAACACAACATGACAGCCACTGTGAGCAATACATTTTTTGAAATGAGTTTGCCTTTGTTCCAATTAAATTTTATTTGCAATGTCAAATGGTGAGCTAAAATTGGTCCCTAGACCACGGTTGACCATTCCCTTATCAAAGGCAATGCTTCCATTGAATTGTGACTCAAGAACTTACTGATATCTTCAAGTAGAACTTACTTAAGACACAGGTTGGATGTTATCATTATCAATACAACTGATTCTAAACTCTTGGTGGATTAAAAAAAAAGTGTGCTTTTTCTTTCCATATTTCATGTTTTATATAAAATTGATGCCCAATAACTTTACTTAGTCATTCATTTATTCATATGCAAATGCTTATTGAGAATCTAGGCTGCTAATAAATAAATTAGTACTCAATTATATGGAACATAAAGCAGCACATTTCTGCATAAGCATTCGCCTGTATGATGACCACTTATGTACCTAATTCTGAATTGTATCCCATACTTTAAAATAAAATAAAATAAGGTAAAAAAAGAAACTGCAGTAAATCTTTTAGTTTTTTTTGGAAACACTTACAAGGGGATATCTATATTACAAATAATTCTGGTCTTTCTAATAGGCACTGAATACAGGGTACAGAAACTTATCAGAATAGACACATGATATATATTCGTTCACTTTGTCAATAGAGATCAAAACTGGACACACAAATGTTACATTTATTTCTGAGATTGAAAGGTAGTAACAGTTCTAAAGATACATTGTGACATATCTGGAAAAAAAGGGTTTGAGAGAAATTGCCATGTGAAGCAGAGAGACAGAATTTTAATAGCAGTGGAAGTCAAAGTTATATTAATTGAAGTCAAAACCAATTAAAACAAAAAAATATTAATTACAGTTTTACAGAAAAGAATTAAAGATTCCATAACAGAGAAGAAAACATTTAAATTAAGTTTTCAAAATATATTAAGACATTTGAGCAATGCAAAACTTTTTTTTTTGTTTGGTTCTTTGGATTATTTTCAATTAAAGGAAAAAAACATTATTTCACTACCATGAAAAAACATACCTAAAAATTCAGATATGATTTTATTATGCATTATAGTCGAAGCAACCAGAATAGTTTAAATATTGTAGAGAATGGGAGCTTTGACGAAAAATTTGAATAATATAATGAAGTCAAAGTCAGATGGGAAGCCTATCTTTATTTAAATTATAACAAAGGGGCCAGGCAAGGTGGCTCACAACTGTTAATTCTGGCATTTTGGGAGACTGAACTGAGAGGATTGCTTGAGGCCAGGAGTTCGAAATAAAAAATGAATTATAACAAAGGAATAAAAGAAGATATAAAGACAAAACGTAGGCTGAGTGGTGAAAGAATCCCTGATGTAATTTAGCGTGGCTATGTATAGTGACTCCAGTTTCTGGTTTTTAAAGTCACTTCTACGAGAAACAACTGACTGCCATGTAATGGGACAATTTCCCAGTCTTGCATTCTGAATGCATACATATATTCTCTAGTATCTATTAAACTTAAAAAGAAAAAAGCCAAAAATAATCTCAGAGGACATATATATTGAAAAAATGTAAATGTTATTGGTGTTATACCTTTTTAACAACTCGGGAGTAGAAAAATATGAAGTAGAGAAATTCATCTGCATAAAACTGAGCTGATAATATAGTATTGTGAACTGCTGAAAGAGATATTATAGGCTTACAAGAAAGGGCAAGCATTTCATTTTACTTCACATTATAAACTGAAAATATGTGTAGTCCTGTGGAATACCAGTGGACCTAGAGCTATAAAATATTGATTAATGACTTAATGAAAATTCTCTGCCCAGAAACATTCGTGAAAGAGAGGCTATCCCAGACTCTAAAATAATTTAGATCAATTTTACAGAAGACATACTGACTAAAAATAAGTAAACTTAGATTTCTCTGAGAGTAAGAGCTTCAAACTCCATAGCACTGTGAAAGAGTAAAGTGTTTCCATGAAAATTAGAAGAAAAGCACAAAGTTTTACCATAGCTAAGTCAGATTATATTCAAATTTCTGGCCAATGTATAAAACATGATGAAGTAATAAAATATAATTATTTGATAAGAGAGAAGAAAAATTATTTCTATTTGAGAACACAAAGAAATTGATTAAAATAATGAAGGTTAATGAAAAAACAAAGAACATTTAAAAATGTTTAATATGTCTGTCATAGAAATACACAAACTTATAAAAATGTGGCAAAGGAAAAATTGCACAAATGGAGAGAATTTATTTTATTAAAGAATGAAACGAATTGTGGCAAAAACATATTTTCTTCTTAATTCAATTTAATTCAAATTTATAAGATAATTTACTATTCTCTACATGAATATAAAATTTTATGTATAAAAATCAAAAAGTATATTTTTTCTCAAGCCAAAAAAAGAGATTTGATTTTAAAGCTAATAAAACAAATGAAGTTAAAAAAAATCAATCACTATGTTAATTCTGCTCAAAATTATTGGAGGAAAAGATCAAAATTCATAACATAAGATTGTACAAACTATAAATAAATAAAGCAAATGTATACACACTTTATCTAGTTTGTCCCACAAAGAGAAAATCTTGCTAAAATGCATTCAGATGAGAAGATGTAGGAATCAAAGGATGCAAAACTTCAGTTAGACAAGATGAACAATTTTAAAAGATCTCCTGTACAATAGAGTGACTAGACTTAATAGCCCAAAAAAGATATGTAAAATAGTATATATATATATATATATATATATAAAGTGTTCTCACCAAAAAAAGATATGTGAAATAGCATATGTGTTAATTAGCTCAGTGTAGCCATTCCACAAAGTACGTGTATTCCAAAACATCATGTTTTACAATAAATAGACAGTTTTGTTTTTGAATTGCAAAATAAGTAATTTTAATTAAAAGTGAAAATACATTCAAACGTACTAATTTTGTATTTTTAATGAGACATGACCTAAAAATTAAAAAGACTAAAAATCGTTGATGTTGATGGGAATGTCGGTATAACTTCTGACAATGATTATGGGGAAATTGTAGAATTAAATGAATGTATAACTATATGAAATCATAATCCCAAGCTCCCCAGTGTCTCTGGAGAACGAAATGTCTTGGAATATGAGAAAGGAAATATAGATGTGAAATGGAATCATTTACATAAAACCCTATACTGAATTATAAAAATTATATTATAACTAAGAAGCACCGTGAACAAATTGAACAGCATGTTAAACACTACCGAATAGAGGTGTAGAAAACTAAAACCTAAATAAAAATTAAGGCAAATGAAATAACCCCTATATATATGGATATATCCGTATATATCTATATCTGCATTCCCATGTTAATTGCGGCATTATTCACAATAGTCAAGATAGGGAAACAACCTAAGTGTACATGAGTGGACAAATGGATAAAGAAATGGTGGTGCATACGCACAATGAAATATTATCCAGCCCTAAAAAAATTCAATACCATATTTCCTTTTACCACAACATGGATGAGCCTGGAGAACACGACGCTAAGTGAACGAAGCCAGGCACAGCAAGAAAAAGTACTGCATGATCTCACTTGCATTGCTATGTACGATCTGGAAAAAGTAAACTATACAGCAACACAGAATAAAAGAGTGGTTGCGAGGGGTGGGGAGGAGGGAGAAAACTGGGTAAATGCAGGTCAGAAAGTACAAAATAGCAGATATGTAGGAAGAAGAAGTCTCAAGATTTAACGTACAACATGAGAACTCTGAATGATAAAATTGAACTTTCTATGGGATTCACAATAAAATGTAAAATAATAGAAGAGCAAAAATGGCTAGGTCCAAATAAACCTTCTTGTGTTTTACTTAAAAAAAAGAAATTGCAAAATACTCAGATATTAGTACAGTGGGGAAAAAATTGAAAATAGGAAAGACAAGACAAGAGTGTTTGTTGCAAAAGAATAACAAAGAAAATGGGTGATATACAATATTCACAGATAATAACTGGTAATTTAGAAAAAATTCAGATGAAAGACATCAAGGTGTGAACAAGGATGGAAGAATATTATTATGACACCTACTAAATGTCATGTGTTGTATGATCAGACAAAGTAGAAATATCCATCTAAATATGACAGAGATGGTGGAACACAAAATAAGCTCACTGATTGATTGGTGGAATAAATGAGAGTTAGCTAATACTATCTGAATTGGCGGCCCATAAAGTACTAGATTCAATAAAAGAACACACTAATAAGGATACTTTAAAAGGTGTAAGTTTACATACAATTATAAGAAGAAAAATAAAACCTTCCTAAATAAAATAAAATTTTAAAATATGGTAGCAAAGTTCAGCAAATAAATATACATAGACACAGTTTAACAAATCATTTGACCGAATTAAAAACAAAAATATCTGACATTTTTATAAATATAAGAAAACTTAACTACTAAAAGAAGACTTCTTTATGATTAATATATAACAGTTATGGATATCTATGTACAAAATGACGAAACAACACTTGCTATAAAGCAAAAATTACAAAGAACACAAAAGGATTAGAAATGGTAAACTGTAGCACACTACTATTAGCATAAGACAGATTAATTGAACAGAATGTAAGGATGCAGAAGTCCTAAACAGCATAATCAATAAAGTATATTTTGCAAATGCACAAGAAACTTTACATTTGAGTAATAAATCACCTCTTTCCAAATCTTACATAAAACATTCATAAAACTTGATCGTACATCATTTTACAAAGTAAAAAGTATTAAGGTACATTAAAATGACACACCCACTTTATTTGTAATGGCCCAAAGATCAGAATATTCCATATTTTCTAGATGTCTAGATTTTTTTTCTATGTTCTTTGTTTGTTGTCTACTTTTGAGGAAGGGATCTTGTCATGTGTTTCTTTCTCTCTCATTTCAGTTGTTTGCCCCCACTTACTTGAAGATATAAACTGAAAGACAATTATTAGTTTAATTATCATTTTAAATAATCTTATCCACTATAACTCACCTCTTCCCCAGCTGAATTTTTAGAATTTTAGAATTTTTTGCTCTCTCTCTCTCTCTCTCTCACCCTTCCTCCCTTCCCCCTTTTGCCTTGTGCCCACAGTGTGGATATGAATAGATATCTGTGACATTCATTGGGCTTCCTATCCTAAGGATTGGTACCATTGATCAATTTGTCTATCTTGACTCTAATACCGCAATGATGTTTATTACTGTAGTTCTAAAAACTCTTGAAGTCACATAGTGTAGCATTGTTTTATTTATTTTTCAAAGTCATTTAGGCTGTGTGAGAATTTCCATATGAAAATTTTAGAATGAAATTATAAATATCAACAGAGTCCTGTGGAAATTTTGATTGAAACTGAATTCAAGTCGTGGATCAACTTAGGAAAAAATTGATATCTTTTTTTTTTTTTTTTTGAGTTGGAGTCTCACTCTGTCGCCCAGACTGGAGTGCAGTGGCCGCTCCCGGCCACCGCAGCCTCGACCTGCTGGGCTCCGGCGATCCTTTCGCCTCAGCCTTCCGAGTAGCCAGAATTATAGGCATGCCCTACCACACCCGGCTGATTTTTTGATTTATTGTAGAGATGAGGTCTCGCTGCCCAGGCGGGTCTCGAAGCTGCGGGCTCAGGCAATCCACTCACCTCAGCCTCCCAAAGATGTGGGAATACAGGCTGAGCCACCGAGCCCGGCTTAAAAATTGATATCTTAAAAACAGTGACTCTTCTGATAATTAAGTGAAGTACATCCTGCATTTACTTAGGTATTCTTTAACTTGCCTCAGTAATGGTTTGCAATTTTCTGTGTACAGTTTTAAAATATATTTGTTTCCAGATTTATCCCTAAGTATTTCGGATGCCATTGTATCAGACATTTTTTGTTGTTTGTTGTCCAATTTTTGAGACTATCGTTAGCATACAGAAAAATAATTGGTTTTTGTAGGTTGATCTTGTGTTCTACAATTCTGATAAATTCATTGGTTAGGTCTCATAGTTATTTTTAGATTCCACAGAATTTTCCATGTAGATGATTTTGTCGTATGTAAATAAAGACAGTTTTGCTTTTTTTTTCTGTTTAGTATGGATTCCATTTATTGTCTTATTGCACTAGTTGGACCCTCTAATGTAACAGTGAACAGGAATATTGAGAACAACCATTCTTGCCTTGGTTCCATTCTCGAGGAAAAATATTCAAACTTTCTCTTTGAATTCTTAGGACAATCCCGAATTGACCATAATTTATGAACATTCATACATATTGTTGAATTTAATTTGCTGAAATGTTTAAAGAATTTTTTTCCATCTGTGTTCATGAGGTGTCTTTTTCTGTACTATTCTCTACCTGCTATGTCTGTGATGCTCACATCATGGTCATTCTGCCTTCATAAAATGAGTTGTATATTTTCTCCTCTTCAGCTTTCTGGAAGAGTTTTTGTAAACTTGATAGATTTTTCTTAAAAATTCAGGATAAGCTGCCAGTGAAACCATCTGGGCACAGGATTTTCTTTGTAACAAAAATATTTTAACGGCAATTTGAATCTATTTGCCAGACCTAGAGCTATTTAGGTTGACCGTATCTATTTGGTTCCTTTGTTACTTGCTAAGAGAACTCTGTTTTGTTTAGGTATGAAGACATTCCAATAAGTCTATTTACCTTTCCATCCTCAGTTTCAGGCGGGAGTGAGTGACCACATAACACGTTTCTGACTAATGAGAAATAAGCCAAAGTCTGCTAGAGATTTTAGGAGGTTTTCTTTAATAATTCAAATTCGACTCCTCCACCTCTTACATTTCCATTTTCAAAAAAAGTAAGCTAACTTGTAAAGATGATGGAGCACACAGATATAAGAAATCTCAGTTCCTGATCAGCTGTAGTGTCTCTGGACTAACCCTAGACCAGTTATATAAGTTAACAGTCTAAGTCACTTAACAATAATATATTGATTACATATGAATACTTATACCCAAGACTTTCATTGGATTCATTCTACAAGCTGTTATTCATCGTTTTGTTATTCTGTCTTTGTTTTCATTGCTTGCTGTATACTTATCAGGGTTCATATCAATCTAGTAGCTTGATCTTTTCTATAATATCGTATTCTAATTTCAATACTTTGTCAATCTTTTTACAAAATATTTTGGTCACTTTGTTTTTTTGATTCTCAAAACATAAGAGAAATAATTAAATATTAAAAATACATGCCATTCTCTGAGCTAGCAAACAAACGTTCAGGATTACATAAAACTCTCAGGGTCACCATATATTGTATATTGTTATCATTATTTATAAAATTTTTTAAAATGTTTTTATAGACAATAATTTCTTGGCTATAGTCATTTCAGAATATTATAACCAGGTGAATCTGAGGAAATTTACCAGTGTTATATATGTAAATACGGATATTCATTGAGATATAAAGGTAGAGATAGTTATCCAATTTTGTATGAGTTTTTGAATATTGAGATTAATTCACATGAACATTAACATATTATAGTACATAAATAGAATGGGAAATTATGTAGCCTTTAAAACTATGGTGGTAATCTATTTATTGGAATGCAAACATATCTGCAAAGAATAATTAAAGGGAAAATCAGGTCACAAAGTTTTATGTATAATATAACTCTAGTCTTAATAAAATGTGATATGAAACATTAAAATTAACATTACACAAATAATATAAAATTTTGTGATATTATGTATTCTTTTTTTCATTAGGTTATAGCAGAAGACAATACTAAACATAATCTGGAGGAAATTTCATTAAATCATCACACAGAATCATTTTGGCTATTTTTTAATCCTTAGGTTTTCAGTACTATAGAATCTATACTTTTAGATATATTACTTATTAAACATCCAAAAAATAAAACATCCAGATGTAGTTTAAGGTTTAAAACCAAGAAGATCAAGACTAGAATGTGGTCACAAAATGTGTTCCTGATTTAAAATAAAATCCAAAGGCACTGGAGTTGAGAATATCCAGAACCTAACAGACATAGGTTTTAGACAGCTCAGTGACTGTTTGAAGGGTATGAGATCATTCATTTAAGGGCAATTGTCTTTCAGAAGGCAAGAAGGAAAGCAGACATGGAAGGAAGTACAGGGAGAATGAGGGCAGATGGGAAACAGACCCAGCTTAATCTGCAAAAGAACACTAAGGACACATGGGGCCAGAGAGTGTTGAATTCTCACCCATGGAAAGGGACGACAGCAGTGGTTATGTTGAACAAACTCAATGTCCTTATTAGAATCTTAGTCTAAAGACAGTTTAACATGAATTCACAAGAAACACTCGGAGAGACTGTCGCTGTAAGTAGTCCAATAATCCCAATAATCTGAATCTTCGGTCTTGTGTTCTTGACAGCCCACCAGTTTGTCCTTCACTATTCCCCTATAATTTTATCCATTTCCTGCTTCTTTGCTTTTATTCATGCTGTTCTCTTTCTGATGCCACTTTAACTTCCTTTAGAGCTTCCAGAATCAAGTTTCCTTCTCCTTGTGAAGACTTCCACATGACCCTGATGATAGATCACTTTCTCCGTTTTCTGTGCTCCAGTGGTATTTTGCAAAGTTCTTTGTTTTAGTGATTACCTATGAGATCACGCTGTAGTTTAAAGAAAACGTCAAACTTATTGAGAGCCTACAATATTGCCAAGTAGGTACTAACCATTCTATAGAAATAATCTAATTTACCTTTGTGGTGATTCTGAAAATACAGAATAATATATCCATTTTGCAAATGGCAGCATTGAGATTCGGAAATTTTTTTCCCACGTATTCAAGGCATGAACCAGGAATGTGCACAGATCAAAAGCCAAGCTGGGATCCACAGGGGATTGCTTTGTCCCTGATATGAGATGGGCACCACCCATCAGATGCCACTCTACCCTGACCAGGGACAGAGTCTTGGAAATTTAAGCAAACCTGCTCCAGTCACAAAGCTGATACATGAGAGAACCAGCATTTAATGTGAAGTACCTATGTCTCCAAAGCCTAAGGTTTTTTGTTTTTTATTTTGTTTGTCTGCTTGTTTTTTGGGTTGGGGGGGGTCTCACTCTGTTGCCCAGGCTGTAGTGCAGTGGCATAAAGAGGGCTGGCTGCAGCCTCGACCCTCTGGGCCCCATGGATCCTTCTACCTGTCTCCCAAGTCGCTGGGACTGCAAGCATGCACCACCACACTTGGCTAATCCAAAGCCTAATATTTTTTCACTTGACAATACTGAATTACAAATCCACTTCCCCTAATGGATGGTAGGTTCTTCCAGGGTAGAAGTTTGGTCTTTTTTAAATCTCTGTATTCTATATTCTAAACACATGAATTAGGATCTCAATGTTGTAGCTGCATGGCTTTTTAAATAAATGAGTAATTTGATCACTGCAATAACTGTTCAATTTTTATGTTTTGTGTATCTAGATAATTCAAGCCAAGTAAAAAATTATTTGGAATAAATAGCATATTCTGCTACCACTTTAAATAACAGATAAATGATGAAACAAAAATCTAATTTTGTTGACGAATATAGGTTAATATGGAACATAAATTAGCAAAATAAATAAATTAAATGAAGTTTTAGTATAAAGACATACTGTGACATTTGGAAACTCTAGTTTCTTATCAAATAATATAATTATCAAGATGAAGGTTTACTTATCCCCTGCTCTTTTTACACTGTATTTGTTATGAAATAACTCTAGAATATATACTAGTTGTCTAAAATATATTATTAAAGAGATCATAAAGAAACAGATACAATAAAAATTTTATGTTACAATATCTGACAATGTAAGACATATCTTGAAGACTGCAGTTTTTTTTTTTCTTTCTTTTCTGTCTTCTTACCTGCTTTTTTCTATGTTACCTTTGAAGAGCCATATAAATGTCTTTTCTTGAAGATAGCTTTGGAATCTTAATGATGTGCTTACTGTACTTACAACAAAATTATCCTGAAATAATGTCAAGTTTGATATAAAATTGATAGACTCAGTATCATGGGAAGCTTTTATTTATGACATAGTCGTATGGTAAGAAGCAGAATGAAACGTTTTTATTCAATTATCCAGAGACAATACAAAAGTAATAGACATAGGAAAACAATGCTAAATCAATCATTGTTGCCATTCCTTTAAGTTTTATTTTTCTTAACTTTTTACTCCAAGTCACATGTGATGTGGGTAGGCAGAGAACAGCAAAGAGTGAAGAGTGATGCCACTGAATTTCTTAAAATTACTCATTTTCCTTCCTTCAGATCAATATTGACACATCTAAGGACTTATATCCAGAGAAAGCAGCAGGAAAGAAACAGACAATTAAGTATATGTGTGTATGTGTATATACACGTACACACCCACACAGAGACATAAAATAAAACATATGTAGGCCACAACAATTTGTTTAAAGCCCAATGTTACTGGGAGAGGCTTATTACCTGCATTTTATAAGCGAGAAAACTGGAGTTTTGAAAATTATGCAAAATTTAATCTAAAAACTTTTGAATAAGAGGTAATGAAACAAAGATTAAAAAATAATTGGTGAATAATTTCTGTTTTTTTTTTTTTGAGTTGGAGTCTCACTCGGTTGCCCAGACTGGAGTGCAGTGGCCACTCCTGACCACCACAGCCTCGCCTACTGGGCTCC
>NW_007253589.1:70874-127494 GCF_000164805.1 Carlito syrichta | reverse complement strand
ATCCACTCACCTCAGCCTCCCAAAGGCACGGGATGACAGACTGAGCCACCGAGCCCGGCTTTAATAATTTTAATCATCATTAAGATGTATATCTTATACATAAATTTGTACAAATTCATCCCTTTATATGTTGGTAGAACTACATGAAATAGTGACCTCTTCAAAAAAATGGCCAAAGTAAAAGGAAATGGATATTTAAATTTATAATAAATGGAAAAATAAAAATTATCCACTTATTTTTCCAGACCCTCAGTTACTGTCTTAAGAGTGTTTTTCTGCCTAAAAATATAGAAGACTTATCAAAATGCATCTCAGTAAATGACCAAAATAATAATCATTTTGAGTTCACATATTTGCTTTATTTTCCAAAGCTTCAGTTTGTCGTCATATATTTAGACTAAAAATTTATTCTAAGGGAAAATAGAAACAAGCAACAGTTATAATTTTGTCAGTCTGACAGTACCTAATTGGTTAAGAGCAAACATAGATGAAATAATGTTGGATTTTGAGCAGAAATATCAAGCCAGGCTTACTTTGTGACTTGGGGAAGATAAGGCAATTTTTTTGAACTGATTATTTATGCATCTAGATATCACAGTTATCATGCATTTTGCTAAACTTCTGGAGCTAATCTGCTTTCCAGCCACAGGAACTTTCACAATTTACTTCTACTCCACACAGAAAATCATGGCTTAAATCCTTCTTCAAAAAGTGACATTCTTGTAGTATTATAATGTTCAAGGTCTGCCTATGAGCGAGAATATATGGTACTCTGTTCTTTGTTTCTGTGATAGATCACTGAGTATCATCGACTCTAAATCCAATCAAGTTGCTGTGAAGTCCAAATGTTTGTCCTTCTTTACTGCTAGGGGAGGGAGGGGCACACCTCACCAACAAGGGCACCTGCATAATCAACGTTTGTACACATAAACCTAAACTGTACCCCATATCTTTATAATAAAAAAAGTGACATTCTAGTAGCTCAGAAACAGACAACAAACTTCACACTCTCCCTTATATGTAGGAGCTAAATGGCCACAGAGATGGAAATAATAGATTCTGGGGACACCAATAAGGGGGGATGTAGTGGGCGGGTTAGGGATTTTGGTCTTGATGGCTCATGTGGCTGGCCATAAAGATGCCATCTTGGTGCAGTGAAGGTAGTCCCTGGAACACAGCGGCAGCCCAGTTGTTTCCCCAGTGCTGACTTGAGAGAATGTTCCAATAAAAAAGAGATCCCTAGTCGGCACGATGACATAAGCATGGGGAAAATAGATCAGTGTGAGAATAGGAGAAGGAAGGGTGGGAAGGACACATACGAGGAAAACTGAACAGAATAGGCTGGTTACTGTGAAGTAGATTCGGTGTCTGAAAACTGACTCATGTTGTGGCTATTATTATGGAATCATTGCACGCGCATACACACACACACACACATACACACACACACAAACACACACTCATATACCACACATGGTCAAATGCAAGAAAAGATTTTTCCCCCTCATACATTATCTCTCAAAGAAGAGAGAGTCAGCCTGCATACCTCCTTTCCCACTCAGGACTTCCCTCATTAAAATGGACGAGCCAGACTGGGCACAGTGGTTCAAGCCTGTCATCCCAGCACTTTGGGATGCCGAGGTGAGAGCATTGCTTGAGTCCAGGGCTTCGAGACTAGCCTGGGCAACTTGGTGAGACCTCGTCTCTACAACAACTCAAAAATTAGCTGGGCATGGTGGCGCACACCTATAGTTCCAACTGCTTGGAAGGCAGAGGCGGAAGACTTGCCTGAGCCTGGCAGGTTGAGGCTGCAGTAACTGTGAGCATGCCACTGCACTGCAGCCTGGATGACAGGGTGAGACTCCAACTCGAAAGAAATTAAAATTAAAAATAAATAAAATGGATGAGCCATGCCCATGCTTAGCTAATACAAACCCTTAACTGTGCATTGGTTCCCATCCCATCTCTCCCATTCAGTTGATTTTTTGTTGTGTGGCGTATGAAAGATAGAAACAGAATTAATACATATGGAATAGCTTTATATCAGTGAAAATCAGGTGAAACTAAAGGACAGAGTGGTCACATGGATGCTTGCATTCGCAAATCTGTCATGCTGTATAGATATGTTTTATAGGCACTCTGTAGGATATACAAAATAATGATTCCTCTATCCCCACCCCAAGAGACCGCCAAACAAAACTGGGTGTTTAATTTGTGGAACCCAATGCAAGCTAAGCAAGAAAGACCTCTTGTTCAAAAATTATCAAGAATTTCCATACTATTATGTACCTAATCCTGATTTGTATTGCACCCCCATCTTTACAATAAAAAAAGGAAATTAAAAGAAAATACATACCACACACACAAAAAAAAGATTTTCCAGACTGCAACAACAGAGCTTTAAACCAAGTACAAGAGGATTCTTCTGGGCATGAGTTCTGTGTGGCTGCCTGGGTCACATGTCCATGAAATTGGTCGTGCTTACAACTTTTAACTTGGATGACTCTACATTGTGGGATAGCGTTCATGAGAACACTTGAACATTGTTGACAGAGTGTTTGAGTTGCTTGGTCCAATTGTGAGCAAGAGAAAATTGGGGTTTGGTAATCAATGGAGCCCTAGCCCCAAATTCAGCCTACAGAGGGCCCGTTGGATTATTGGTTCCACCCAGTGGTCATTCTCCAGTCTCTGAATGCTTGGTTGAGACCGACAGACATGGAAGCTGGAGTAACCCCATACCGGAATTAGAGCTGTCTCAGCAGGAAAGCCAAAAGGAGGGGGACTGCCCTTCCGTCACCCCCCACTGAACAGAGTGTATCAAAAGCCACATGACATTGGCGGTGAAGAACAATGCTAAATGTCAAGATCTAAAGGGTCCAGAAGTGGTAGTCACTATCGTATCTCCTGTTAAGTGTCACTCTGGCCCCTGCTTAAACCAAATGGGTCCCTGAGAATGACCCCCTTCTATCACAAGCTATATAAAATTTGAAACTCATTTGCATGGAGGTCATGGTGCTGTTGATAGTTTAGATAAATATGACTTCAGGTAAGGAATACGTAGTTCTTGTTCTGGCAAATGCATTCATTTTGATCTCAGTTGAGAAACATAATCAGAAACAGTTTTCATCAAGACAAAAATGGATATATTCCCACCTCTGGTGTATAAAAAAGGTTGAAATCAGAGTTAGGAAACAATATGAGCACTCCTAAACCCCTTGCAGCATGATTCACAGTAGATAGCATGTGGACACAACCTAAATGCTCATAAATAGATGAAGGAACAAAGAAAATGTGGTATATGCATACAGTGGAATACTGCTTAGCCTTATAATGGGAAATTCAACAGTATGTAACTACATGGATGAACCTAGAGTATATTAGGCTAACTGAAATAAGACAGGTGTGGAAAAACAAAAACTGCATTAACCCATCTATAGATGAGGTATCTAAGATAGTCAAATTCATAGAATCTAAAAAATTGTGGTTGTCAGGGTCTGTGGGGAGGAGAAAAGGGGGGAGATGATTATTAATAATAATGGGCAAAAAGTTTGTTATAAATAAACTCTAGAGGTCCACTCCACAATATTGTGCCAAGAGTCAACAAAAATAAAAAATTTGGGAGCGCAGATCTCAAATTAAGTGTTCTTAAATGATTAAAAAGATAAAAAAAAAAAAAAAGACAAAATGGTTGTGGACATCTTCGTGCCAAGGTTATGTTAAATTTCCTGCTCTGTCAAAATATATTCCAAAGAGAGCTGGATGGTCTGCATCTCCCTAAGAACGTTATGTTGACCTATTACATCGGTAGTAACATGTGAACCAAGTAGCACAAGCAACAAATAGCTGATGTGCTGAGAAACATTTCCTGTAGAAGGTAAACTCTACCAAGACCCAAAGGCCTGCCACTCAAGTACTTTTTGTAAGCATCCAGTGGCAAGCTGGAGCTAAAGAGAAGTTTTTCTGGTCAGAAATATACCCAAGAATCAGGCTATTCCAATGCCTATTGGGTAATGAAATAGTAGACACTCAACAACCCAAAAATTCAAGGCAACCTAAAGAAAATCAAAATGAAAAATAAAAGAAAAGCAGAAAAACAGAAATAAGCCATTTCCCACCATATATTTTTTTATACAGCAGAATGAAAATGAAATCCATACTTGTTGAAAAAGTGGCCTGAGGAGATTATGTCCATAATGAACTATATAATCTCTGTAATATAACATGATATACCACGTTATAAGTTTGAGTGAAAAGCCATTTCAGATTATGTTCTACAGATAAATATTTTCTAACTTATTGGCTATGTGTTTAAATATTTTACCACATTAGCATATTATTATTGATAATATTGATTCTCAGTGTCCTATAACTTTGTTATAGAATTATATTGTGGACAATTATGCAATTCCTCATTTTTGACTAAATATTTTGTCCAGTTTTGCTCTGTATTTGGCTTTATTTTCCATATTTCCCTTTCTTTTACAAAAGCTAATAATTCTAGACATCCCTGACAGTTTTTTCTTAACCTTGTATTTACACTCTTAAATAATTTTTGACATATTGCGTTTTAGACTGAAGATATGCTAAAAGCACAAAATAGAAACCTGAAACTCAGTCTCGACTTCTGAATCTTGATATAATCACATTCTCAAGTTATATATAAAATGTTAATACCTTGTAATTCCACATTAAATATGTTTATGAGGAATAGTTCAAAGTACTGTTTTTTTTACCTCAGGAGGCTTGTTACTCAGTCTCAGATAAAAAGCAGTGTAAGTAAACAAATACATGCAAAAGAAAAAAAGACAGAGATATGCTGATGTGATAAGACCTACTATATGAAAGCAAAAAGACAAATTTTAAAAAGTATTTTGGTTAATTCTTTTTCCAGATTTGAAAGAAGAGTAAGATAATAATAGTTGATGCCTTTCTATTTAGAACTATTGGAACCAAATTTATTGTTTCAATTGGGTACAAAATAAATTAATAGGAGAAAATATGAAAGATTCTCTTGTGATCTAAACCCCTTATTTCAGACTTGTACTTAATGTAAGCATGTCAACAAAGTTTAGTGGACAAGAACCATTAACACAAAGTGAAGGAATGAAGACAGCTTTGAAAGAGTTGCCTATTAAAGTACCAAGGCTCTCTCTGTTTCTCTCTGTCTCTGTCTCTCTCTCTCTCTCTGATTGTCTCTGTCTCTGTCTCTCTCCCCACCCCCGTGTGTGGAGGGGATGGGGGGAGGGAGGGAGGGGTCTCTTTCTCTTTCTCCCTGCTATTTTCTTGGAATCGACTATTTTCCTGCGTAGGTTAGTTTGTTCTCTCTTGCTAAAGACATGCTTTTCTCCATGTCATGGGCAACTATGACTAGACTCATACATTCCCCTCCAGCAGCTGGGAGGCAAGGCACTTAAGTCAGCACTTCCCAGTGGAACTCTGAAGCAAACCACACCGGCAACATTAAATTTACCAAGTAGCCATATTAGAAAAAGTCCCAAGAAACAGGCAAAATTGTTCTAAGAATATATTTTGCTAAATTAACGTACCCAGAATATTGTCATTTTGACATGTAATAAACACCAAAAACAATTATTGATGTATTTTTATATTTCTTCTTTTCAGGATCAGGTTGGTATTTTATTCTTAAATCGTATCTCCTATTCAGACTAATAACATTCCAAGACTCGATAGCCATGTGTAAACTAGTAGCTAACATACTGAGGTCTCTCTCTAGAGAGCCACTGTACAACCTTGTACCTAGAGTCAACAATAATGTTTTGACAACGAAAATGACAAATGTAGATCACTGCACCAAAAATGTTAGTATCTGCCCAGACCCACTTGGGAGTACCACTGTCATTTTCATACGCAACATCTTCTAACACACATTATCACCGACAACCAGCACCTCTGTATTTGAGAACCACCCTCAGGTTCCCAGAGCCTGCTTTGCTTGTGTACCCTGCAAGATGTAATCTTCTGGAAATGTATTAACCTCCTCCTGTGATGTCCAGTTAATAATTGCTCAACTTTATGGTGCTCAGCCAGACAACACCTAGTTCATGAGGTTTGCTAAGGATGCATGGAAATCTAGTGGTCTATTTTCAAGCATTTCCTCTCTACTAGGGTTCAGTAGCAGAACAGAAGCTGTTTCTCAAAAGATGATTTGCCATATTCAATGGATGCCATGGCTTGCTCCAACATTCTGAGGGGAAGGCCTTCGACTCTCCAAGTCCCATGCAGCACGCCTATCTGCTCTAAGGATTTCTTGTGCCATATCACCCAAGAGGAAAGCATGACACTGCAAACACGTTCCTTATGCAGCCATCTTATTATGCTTGGTCTTCCCAACACTGGCAGATTTTTGGATCGTTCTGTAGATAGGTAAGAGTAGAGTGGCCAAATGAGATGCACATAAATTGCCTCCAAAATCAAGAGGTCTGGTAAACATTGCTAGTGTTTCTTAGTGGCAGAAGATGCCATATGTAGCAAATTGCCCTTCATATTATGAGTTCTCTAAGAGTGCCCCAAACCACTGCACCCCTGAAAACTTTATGATGATGATATTGCGCTAAGTGAAATAACCTACAGAAAGACAAACACTTCAATATTCCACCAATATAAAGTATCGAAGATAGTCAAACTCACAGAATCAAAGAACAGTCGTTGTTGAGGGTTGTGGGGAGGAAAAAGTGGGGGTTATTAATATCAATGGTCATGAAACTTCAGTTATGCAAGATAATGATTAATAAGTTCTAGAGTTCTGCCATACAACATTGTACCTATAGCCAACAATGATGTTTTGTACACTAAGAGATTCATTCTAGGGTAGATCTCTTGTTAAGTAATCCTACCACAGTTTTTTTTTTAAAAGACAAATGATTGTACACACTTTGTCCCAAGACTATATGTTAACTCTCCTGCTTTGTCGAAGTTATATTCCAAAGAGACAGGGTGGTTGCTCATGCCTGTCACCCCAGCACTTTGGAGGCTGAGGCAAGAGGATTGCCTGAGCCCAGGGGTTCAGGACCAGCCTGGGTCACTTGGCGAGATCTCCTCTTTACAATAAATTTAGAAATTAGCTGGGTACGGTGGCATGCGTCTGTGGTCCCAGCTACTCAGAAGGCTGAGGTGAAAGGACTGTTTGAATCCAGCGAACCAGCCACTGAACTCCAGCCTGGTGACAAAGTGAGACTCTGAGAGAGGAAGAAAGGAAGGAAGGAAGGAAGGAAGGAAGGAAGGAAGGAAGGAAGGAAGGAAGGAAGGAAGGAAGGAAGGAAGGAAGGAAGGAAGAGAGGGAGGAGGAAGGGAGGAAGGAAGGAAAAAGGGAAAAAAAGAATGAGAAATAAAGAAAATAATTTATCTTCCAATTTCCAAGAACTAGATGGTCACTAGTAGACCCTTTAATTTTTTTAGACTTATTTCCTGTCTACTGCATCACATATGCTTGATAACCTTGTTAAGAATATTTGCTATTTCCTGCCCACCAGACCCAATCAGCTTCCTATGATCAATGCAGGAGAGCAGAAGGACATTTATAGACTGGAAAGTCAATCAAGGCACCTGTTGTTTGACTATGACGTACAGCTGGAAAGAGGCTACACCTTTGAGGTAAGGACCTCAAAGGCACGTTGCTGGCCCTGGCAGCTACCAGCCAACCTCTTCTGATGATCTTCCCTGACACCTGCAGGCACTAGCAGCAACAGCTGCATCTGAGATGCCCAAGGCGGCGAGGAATGTGTTGATTTGCTCCATCCAAAAAAGCACACCTGGAAAAAGCAGCAACTGAACTCATCGCCCTGTTCAGTTTATAACACTTCCCTATCATTCTGCACTGGCCATTTATTCGAGTTAAACAAAGGTAGGGTAGAGACCACCACCCCCGTATCTTCCAAATCATTGATAATTGTTCTAATTTCTACAACGTATCCAAAAAGGCAGTATGGCTGTTCTTTTGCAATGTGCTGTGGAGAGACTGTTTCAATGACCTCCTCTGACTTTTTCTACCACAATAGCTCTCATTCCACGAGTTCCCATGGAGATCTAGACAGTTGCTGACTATGTCTGCTGCAATTAATCAGTCTGATAACAGGTTGGTGTCGGGGTAGGAATGTGGCCAGAAACCCGCTGGGCCATCATGGGATAAATCTGAGCCAAAATTTTATTGATCATTCGACCTCTAGAAACCCCTATTCTGACAGGCATCTTCAGAATTAGTCAATCATTTCACAGGTGGAGAATGATCATAGCTAATACAATAAATTGTTTACCTCGAATACAAGGACACTGTTAATGTCTTTAGCTACAAAAAGCTAGATGCATAGGCTTACACAACACACATCATTGCACTGTCTATAGTCTTGAACCTGAACCAGGTAAGTCAGTAGTATTAAGAAATAAGAATATTTTTCACCCATTTTTCTGATTTTGCAAGAAATTGACCCTTAAAAAAATAGTTTCCTACCAGGCTTGGTGGCTCAGCCTATAATCCCAGCAATTTGAGAGGCCAAGGTAAATGGATTGCCTGAAGCCTCGGGTTCAAGACTAGCCTGGGCAACTTGGCAAGACCTTGTCTCTACAGTAAATTTTTAAAAAAAGTAGCCGGGCATGGTAGTGCGTGCCTGTAGTTCCAGGACCTTGGAAGGCTAAGGCAGAAGGATCGCTGGAGTCCAGCCGGTCGAGACTGCGATGGTCGTGAGTGTGCCACTACACTCCAGTCTGGGTGACAGAGTGAGATTCCAACTCAAAAATAAATAAATAAATAAAACAGTTTCCTATCTTTTAACGTAAAAAAGTTAACACACGTAGGGATCATAAAAGTACAGTCTGATAAATCTTACTACGCACATTTGTAGCTACCATTCAGATTGTGAAAAAGACAATAACCAGTCTCCTTTATTTCCCACTGTTCTCTCACAGTCACTGACTGCCCTACTAAGTGTAACCATTGACTTTCCTTCTAATGCCATAAATTAATTTTCTTGTTTTTAAATTTTATGTGAGCACAATCATGCAACATACAACTTGCTATGCTTGGATTTTCCTCTAATTATTTTGTGAGATTCTACCACGCTGCTCTACATAGTTATATAGTTCTGTGTAGTTTGTTCCTTCTCATTCATTCAGCTGCATGCATGTCATAATCGACTTATTTAATTACTATTGTGAATAGTTATTTTGCTCCAATTTTGACTATTGGACATTATACATTTGCTTATCATACGTACATATTTCAATCATAGCTAGGAATGAAGTAGTTGGATTAATGGTTATTTATATTTTCAGCTTTAGTAAATACTGGAAAGTCTTTTCTAAAGTGATTTTCTAAGTTATTTCTCCCACAAGTG
Source organism: Carlito syrichta (assembly GCF_000164805.1). Taxonomy (NCBI): domain Eukaryota; kingdom Metazoa; phylum Chordata; class Mammalia; order Primates; family Tarsiidae; genus Carlito; species Carlito syrichta. The sequence continues at coordinate 118,147 of NW_007253589.1, read as the reverse complement.
GTGTTTGAGAATTCTATTCACTTCACATTCTCATTAACATTGGGCATTGTCTGTCTTGTCCCTTTTAGTCATGTTGGTGGCTGTGGAGGTTAACTCCTTATGGCTTTAATTTTCCTTTCCTTGAGAATTAATAAAGCTGAGAGTCATTTGCATGGTTAGTGTCTATTTAAAAGTGGAAATGTCCAAGTTTTTAAAAATTGGATTGTCTACAGTTTAGCCGATTGATGTATAATTATTTGTATAGTCTGAATCTAGATCCTTTGACAGCATATCAGAATGTGCTGTCCAAGAATCTATCAGAGAAACAAGGAAATAGAATATATATGGTTTGATCCTTTTGTGTCCTTTTATATAAATAAACATTTTCTGTAATGATTTTGGTAATGTCATGAAGATATTTGCCTATTTTCTGCCAAAGATTTTTGCTCTTTATCCTTTTACATTTAGATTTTTAATCCACCTGCAATTGATTTGGGAATGTAAAGAAGAAGAGATCAGTGTTTTTTTTCTGTATAGCTGTCCAGTTTAATAAGAAAGGGGAAATCCTTTCTCCATAGCCAAGTACCATCACATTTTATAAATCAGATGGCCATATATTAGTAAATATGATAGAGTAGCTTATAGTAGACTAACAATTGAAAAAAAAAGGGAATAAAAATGAACAAAGAAACAGAAACCTCTGTAAAGGCATCTCAGCTGATAAGACACAAATGCCGGCACTGTGGTTAAGAGAGAAAAACAGGAACATGTAGAGAAAGATTCACTGCCTGACCATGGGGCCATTTGCCAGTTCTGAGTCCAGGTGACAGGGCTGAATTCAGATTCTTTCTCTAGAAAGCTGCTTCAAGACATGGGGAAACCACCTGGGCTGTTATAATCTTGGAAATGATGGGCAGAAAACTCTGGAAGCTTGAAGCCCTAAACTAAAAAGATGAAGAGCTAAGGTTGACACACGGCTCTGCTTTTTCCCTCAGGATTTTTGCCATATCCACTTTATGTGAGGTTGGAGACTAGTCTAAGCATGCACAGAACAGAGTTGTAAGACACCTCTCCATGCTGAGGAAGCAACACTTACAGTTCAGAAGCTGCCAAGGAGGAGAAGCCAGCTGAACACATCTGGCCCCAGCTGAAACTTCTGGATGTCTATGCACTCAAGGGAGGCAAGCCAGAAAAAGGTAGAGACCAAACAAAATTAGACTTCTGCTTCCACTCACATTGGTTCATGACTATATTACAGTGATGACTCCCAATACCATTTGCCTAGGAAAACAAAAACAAAAACATATAATCCTCCTGGAGGAAGACAGTGTTATCCGACTATTTCACAATTTTTAATTTACAATGTCTGGAGCTCAAATGGACATGTTTGGACATTCCAGAACAGGAGTATATGACAGAGAATCAAGAAGAAAAATAGGGCTGGGGTGGTGGCTCAAGCCTGCCATCCCAGCATTTTGGGAGGCTGAGACGAGAGGATTCCCTGAGCTCAGGGGTTCAAGACCAACCCGGCAACTTGACGAGACCTCATCTCTACAATAAATCAAAAAATAAGCTGAGTGTGGTAGTGAGTGCCTGTAGTTCCAACTACTTGGGAGGATGAGGCAGAAGGATCATCTGGGCTCAGCAGTTCGAGGATGCGGTGGCTATGAGAGTGCCACTGCCCTCCAGTCTGGGCAACAGAGTGAGACTCCAACTCAAACAAACAAAAAAATTATGAAAAACAAAAGCAGAAAACTCGCAGGTTATCTAGACAGCAGAGCTAGTGATGAGACTTTAAATAAATATTATTTCTATATAAATATTTATTAACAAGATGAAAATGAATATTTTAAAACTGAAAAAATAGCTGAAATTAATAATTCAATAAATTGTTATTATAAGATTTTCATTTTTTAAAAAAATAAAGACAGGGTCTCACTATGCTGCCCAGAATAGTCTTCAACTCTTGGCCTCAAGTGATCCTCAGTCTCCCATTGCTGGAAATATACTCATGAGCCACCTGGCCAATAACTGGTTTTAAAAGCAGATTAAGACTGAGCATGGTGGCTCATGCCTGTAATTCCAGCACTTTGGGAGGCCAAGGTAAGAGAATTGCTTGCGGCCAGGAGTTTGAGACCAGTCTGAACAACAGAGCAAGACCTCAATTATACCAAAAATTAAAAATAATAGTATCCTGGTATGGTGGCACACACCTGTAGCCCCAGCTACTCAGGAGGCTGAGGCAGAAGGATTGAGTGAGCCCAGGAGGTCGAGTCTGTGGTGAACCGTGATTGTGCGACTGCACTCCAGCCTGAGCGACTCCGACAGACACAAACACACACACACACAGAGCAGATGAGATTCAGCAAAAGTCTGCATTTGTCAACTGGAGTGTAGGTTAATAGGGAATATCTAAATGCATCACCAAGAGAAAAAGTGGGGGAAAAAATAAACGAGTGTTTCATCATATTTGTAATTACAGTCTTAAAAGAAAAGAAAGGAAGAGTAGTCAGATGTAACACTGGAGGAGATAATAGTCACACATTTTTCAAAATGATGAAAATTACAGCATCAAAATCTCTGAGAAACTAAAGTGGAATCAACAAATTAAATGACTCGGGTACATTACGACAACACTGACTATGCAGAGACAAAACCAAGTTTTAAAAGCAAAGAAAAAAAATAAAGATGGCAATAACTTTGACAACTTTCTCAACAGAATCACATAGTCCAGCAGCTGATGCTTTGAAAGTGGGGACCAAGCGGAGTTCCAACCTTTACCTGTATGATTACCACTTATATACCTGGCCCTGAATTATACCCTACATCTTTAAAATAAAATATTTTTTTAAAAGAATCAAAGTATGTTGATCGCTGTGTCAATTCTCTTAACATGCATATTCAGGACTCACGTATTTATATATGTCAAGTGTTGTTACATTTGTTTCTCTTTTCTTTCCCTGCTATTTATTCATTCATTCATTCTACCTGTTTCTTGACCATCTGTAATCTCGATATGTCACGCTGGAAACAGGACATACAATGAAATTTTGAAAAAATAGTTTTACTTTTCCTTTCATTCTCTTAGAAAAGTAACCAGTCAAGTAATATGACATTAAGGTGGTCATTTGATTGACATTAGAATGCCGGGACTCTGTTCCTGCCAACCTTAGTTATCTTGTTAGTCACTGAGCTCATACGACTAATCCATAAGTTTTGACTGGCAGATCACAGACTCAGGGACGCTTTTCGAAGTCCATACTGTATAAGAGAGCACATACACTTAAAGGAATTATTTTTCAGAGGGTGGGCCCCTTGTCGTACAGGCTTGCCCCACAAGGTAAGTGCTCTTGCAACCCATTGGCATCAGTGTACCCGTGAGAGGTTGTGTTCGGTTTCAGTGAATTTTTTTGTGGCAACCAGGTGACTGGTTCTTCCACCATGACAATGTGCCTGCCCATACCACACTAAGGGTTCAACAGTTGATACTAAAAAATGGCATGGCCCCTATGCCCCCCCGTCCCCATTCCCTAGGTCTCACCCCTAGCAACTTGTGTGTTTTTGTTCTCTCTCCAGTGAAAAAAGCCCTCGAGAGGAAACATTTTGCAGATGTAGAAGAGGAGACACAAAAAAAGCTACAGAAGTACTAAAAGACACCAAAAGTTCAAAACTGTTCTGAGCGGTGGGAAAAGCATCTCCACAGGGGTATTGTAACAAACAGAGAAAACTCTGAAGGCAACTGAAGTTTAAGCATATAAGAAGAAATGCACCATTTTTAAAGTAAGTAAATTGCAGTTTTAGGGGTTCCCCTCTCATATGTACCCATAGCGATTAAAATTATTTACAGCATTCACTACAATCATAAATATTTGTGTAATTTTAATTTAAACTTTGTTTTCCCACCATTAGACTGTATGTCCATAAAAACACAGAAGAACTAGTAAGCTATCTACTAATAGAAAACAGAAAAACAGAAACCGGCTGAGTGGCTCATGCCTGTAACCCCAGCACCTTGGGAGGCTCAGAAAGGAGGACTGCTTGGGTCCAGGAGTATGAGACCAGCCTGGGCCACACAGCAAAACCTCGTTTCAAGGGAGGAGGAAGAGGAGGAGGAGGAGGAGGAAGAGGAGGAGGAGGAGGAGGAGGAAGAAGAAGGAGAAGGAAAAGAAGGAGAAGGAGAAGGAGGAGAAGGAGAAGGAGAAGGAGAAGAAGAAGAAGGAGAATATTTAAAAATTAATAAAGCAAGTTGAAAAACAGAAGAAAAGAATTTGCGAAGGTGTCGTGTGCAGGATCTCTTACAATAACCCTTCCAAAAAATTGATGAAGCAATTTCCAAAGTTTCGAAAATATTTCCAGGCGGCTATTAAACGTGATGGAGGAGATGTCACGTCCTTTGTGAAAAGGAGCCCGACCCATTTTGGGGAGTTGACTGCTGACAGGTGTTAAGCATCGCACCTCCCCCTTCCCTTTGTGTCCCACCTCTGGGCACCTGGTAAGAAAGCCTGGGTGGCCTATCCTCTGGCAACCAGGGAGATCCCAGCCAGAGACCTTCCTGCCTACGGGCTGGAACCCTCGCCCATAGCCCCAAACCCAAATGCGACATAAACTTTGTCCATTTTCTCAGGCCTACCACAGAGGACTGCCTGCAGAGTCTCCGTTGCAAGTGGCAATCTGTTCACACCTCTTGTTGTGCCGGGGTGTCACCAGTCTTGACATCTGAACCAAATCTGTGGTGTATCTTCTGATTACGTAAAATGAGCACCCCACAGCGTTCCTACACAGTCTACACATATTTGGATTTGAAGTTGTTAATTTATAAACCAAAATATACACAGGAAATCATGCAAGTTAGAGAACTTGAGGTATTTTGTAGTGACATACACGTCAATTCAAAAAGCCATGTCAATTTACCTCTCAAAGCCAGGTTTCCACACATGTTGTGAACGACTTTTTTTTATTATCAAAGACAAAGCTTCTGATTTTGATGTGAGTGGAATAAATTCACTGGCTCTGGACTCCCATTGACCTCACCTAACAATTGAATATCCTTCAGGAAGGATAAACTGTAAGTCATGTTTTTATCAAGGTAAAAAATAGAGCCTGGTAACATTTGGTTCTATAATAGAATGTCTCAAGCACATATAAAAATGGAAGTCATTTTTTTTTCTCTACAAATAGTTATATCTCAGATCTTTTGAACTTAATAAAGAAGTCTGTATCAAACTTCTCTATGATCATTAAATTATTTAATTTCATTTTATAGTTGTGACAAGTTCAATTTCCTGACTGTCATTTGAGTTGATATAGAATGACTTAAAAAGAATAACAAAGAAGGCTATATTTTCTGAGCCTGTGTTTTAAAAGATATTTTATATTTCCTTTTGTGTATTTTTAATGTTTTGCATCTACATAAAAGAGAACCATGAACATTGGGTCTACTCACTAGAGGAAACTGATTTTATTAATATGCAAGGTAGATTTTGTTTATATGCAAGGGAAATGCCACAAATATTTTTCTCCTGACCTATGGTATTTTACTCTTCTGCTTTGGAGTTGTTAGAATTTTTTTCCCCATTCTATATTTGAGAAAACCATTCTGAAGCAGGAAAACTATTGCTATCATTTTTGTGTATAATTCATAATTTCATACCATCTCATAGATCAGATTTCTCTAGGTTCCAAAATATTGTCCCTGCCTTCATAATAAATTTTTTTTCAGCTTATATTCATTTGCACTTACGACATTGGCTTCATTTTCACACTTTATAATCAGAAAGGATGTTCTTTTTAGTTTTGACTCCCAGATCCCTAAATTCATCTGATGCCTATGAGTTTTACTATTCTTAACCTTATAATATTCTGCACCCTGCTGTAACTTTATCGTTGTTTTGTTAACTTTCTTGATTAACAATGTCTTCACTTTAAAGTGTAGCTTGGAAATCATATAGGTGCAATATCTGTCGAGGAAAAAAAAAAACAGTAAGAGCAGAATTATTGTTCCAAATGCCATAAACACTTGGCATATATATTGTAAAATAGAGAAAATTCTAGCAACAAAAGTAACATTTACGCACAGGTTAAAAATAAATTACAGTGTCTGTTTTCCACATACAGGAAAGCAAAGGTATCCTTGCAGCCAGGGGCAAAGCCAACTCTTTGTCTTCGTCTCCTCCATCCTCTCCAGAGCCCTCTCTTCTTGTACTTGACATTCGTAACCCTTTACAGGTTCTAGCCACAGCGTTCATGGAAATCACTCTTTGAACTCTCCAAGGCTTCAATGTTTAAATCATGCGAATTCTTGTTCTCACATTATTATTTATTTCTGTCTTAATCTATTCCTTCTGCTATAACGAAATACCTTAGAAGACTGGGAATTTTATAAACAACATAAATCAATATGTTACAATTCTGGAAACCTGTAGGTCCAAGGTCACTCACCACTCAATGTCTGGTGAGGGCCCATTCTTCACGGACAGCAGCGTCTTGCTGTGTTCTCACATGGAGTAAGGGCAGAAAAGGACTGGCTAGTTGCCTCCAGCTCTCTTATGCGGGCTTTAATTTCAATTAATTTCATTCACAAGGGCAGAGTCCTCATGACCTACTCATCTCCCAAAGGTCCTATCTTCTAATGCCATCACCTTGGGGTTCAAGTTCCAACATATGGATTTTGGATGGACACGTGCATTCAAACCACAGTAGTTCTTCCACTTTGCAAAAGACTGAAAACAAAGGATGAGGGCCATCAAGCATCTGCTTGAAAGAAAGTAGATAAGGAAAGGGAGGGTTGAATTTGAAGCTTAAAGATAATCAGGTCCCGCCCATCTTCAACACCATACCTCTTCCACAGGAGATGTGGGTTGGTGCATGTAGAAATCTTGCAGACAAAGGAAACATCATAGACCACATAGTCAATTGAATTAAATGCTGTGGAAACACAAGTAGAAGAAACCTTAGGCAGCTAGTATTTAATAGGCAAGGCTTAGGAAATATCAAAGCGTGTGTTATAGTTGAGATATATTGATAGTATACATGAAATAAAATGTAAGCAGCTGATATTAAAGCATATTCTGTTCACGCATGGGTATTAGAAAAGTGTAATCAAAATAGATGGATAGGAAACACCTGAGGAAATTCAAAGGCATGTGACCTAACACTTCCTTGCATCCTTGCTTTTTGTATTTGCTAGCTGCTATGTGATAGGAATAGAAAGCCAAATAACAATGAGTGGATACTTATATGAAATTCACATTCAGGTTGTTAGAAATAGATGTCTAATGCTGTGAAGGCATTATAATCATTTTAGCTAAGGTGTATAAATTGTTCATTGTATTCCACATATTTTTCTAATTATACATATGCATATATATATATATTAGTTCATTTAGTTTTATTCCATTTTATTTAATTCATTTAATTTTATTCTGTGAAGTATGAGTATTGGTGAGAACCATCATCTTCTGTACATTACAATTGTAAAACCATAAGTAAGGAAAAGTTGGGTAAATTACCAGATTTACATAGACAATGGTCTCTTGTGTCAGGATTTGGAAATCATGTAGCTTGACTACAGAGTTAAAACACTTGACAACTAATCTATACTTTCTTGGAATATAAGAAAACTATGACAACCCAAAGAAGAAAGAATGAATTTTGATGAGACATCTAGAAAATTGCATCATAGAAGTTGTGACATTCACAATTAAAGCACAGAATACTTAAACTCTGTAAGATTTTGTTTTCATATAGCGATTTATTTATTCTGTTATCTCAATTTCATGTGTTATACACTCTGTTAACCAGGGTATTGGTAAGTCAGAGCCCCTGTTCACCATGAACTGAACTAACGCAGGAGAAGGCGGTCACATGGACAAATACGTAAAATCAACCTTTTCCTGAGTGTTTGGATATAAAGAGAATAGATGTTAACCGCCTCTACTTGCCACAGTCACTACTCTAAACTCTTAAGATAGGTGTGCCCAGATGACATTTCAGGAAAATAAAACTCATGAGGAATAATTGATGAGTAGGGCTCTAATTGTAAACTCCTATGCAGTCTTTCTTATGAATCAAGGTGTCTGGTCCAATTTATAAAGAGAATATTAATCTAGCTGAGGCAAAGTCCTGGGTGAGTTTCAGAGGCCTGTTATGTGCCTCTTTTCTCTTAGATGTTTGTTCATCCTCTTCCTCTAAATGAAAAAAGCAATTTCTCCTATTTAGATGGAGACTTGTCTCACTGGTTGAACTGTACAGATGCATGAGAACACAATCTTGAAACTGAAGGCAATATAGAAAGGAAGAATCAATTACCTACTACAGTAATAGCAATTTGCTAAACATACCTTTTAGTATTTACCTTTTTGCTAATTTGCTAAACATACCTTTTATGATTTAAGGGAAAAATCACTTCATGTTTGCTTTATTTTTCAAATATTGAAATCAAATTTACACAGATGTCTGAAAGTCTCCATAGCAGCTACGATCCATGTCTTTTCTGCGATGTAGGATGTCTGTCTACCATTCTTTTGTCATCACCTCATTCTCCCAACAGTCACAGTTCTTTGGTAAAATACACGTGCAGTCTGGCTTAATTTAGATTATACAGACTTGTTACAGCTTAACGATATAAATGGACATTTTAAAAGATAAAAAATAAACACAAACCACAATAAAACTGCTTCTGACATACCTATAAAGGTGTTGTAGAAGATGCCATTCATTTCAATACCTAATATCTGGCATAGCACCTTCAATGATCACATGAATATTTCCTTTGAAGAAATAAGCATCAGAAAACTGTCCTTCGAGGAGATAAAATAAATTATGTATACCCTCACACTTTCCTTTTATTTCAGCTTATAAGAATTCTATATGCAAAAAAAAAAACAACTTTCAATCTACAGACATACATACACTCATATATAGTAAGGTTCCTCAAATAGTGAGAGGTTACAAATAAATAGAAGAATAAACAGCTAATAACGGGTGAACAAATAGGTACGCAATCTCAATTTTCACCCTTACTTTATTCTGCCTTGTGGAACAAAGACTTTATATTAGGCTTTATTTCATCTCTATTGTTTGAGCTACTTTGGCTGTAGCAATTTCGCCTAAAGCATCACCCTTACCATAGTGCCTGTAATACTGTATTACGTAAAGTAGACTCTCGATAAATATTTATTGAAGTGCCATGCAAAATTCTTGTTTTCCTAGAGTTCTCCAAATCCGTTGCTTTGTGTATTCAATTATTCTGAATATAAGTCTTTTTGCAGTCATCTCACCAAAGGAAGTGTCCAAACAACAGTACTATTCTAACAGTTGTGAACTTATTATTGTGACAGAAAAATATGCCTATAGTCCTAAAAGACTAAATATTTTAAGAACTAGTCTAAGGCCATTCACTGCAATGCTCTGTATGCATAGCAGTCACACATTTCATACGCGAATCTCTGAATTTCCAGAAAGCACTGCCCTGGATGTAATTTCCAGTTCTGTAGATCTCAAGCCTGTATCCATCACCAGCGGAAGCCCGGCACACTTAAATCTTTGCATGGTTATGACTGAAAGGGAATTGCTTCCAAGACATTTTACTGCAATTCAGCCGCTACCAAAAGATTCCACTGCCCAGCAGGAAATGATGGCCTTCAGAGCTACCCTCTCCTTCAAATGCCTATAACAAGAGTTCTAAAGGGTTTTTCTCACTGTGTTACTATGCACTGTGTCTCATTAGGCTACCTATGGTGCAGTAGTTACAGAAAGACTTGACAGATCTAAAATGTCACTACAATCACTTTTACCAAGTGCTGTCACCCATGCTTAGTCTGCTTTTAGTTTTGTGGAAGGAAATGTGGAAAGGCCACAGAGGTCTTTCTTAATGGGAACAAGCAATTTGGTCTCAGCTCTAAAATAAGGACTTTGTTAAACTCCGTGAACATCTTGACAGAAATTCACCCTGGCGAACACTGTATTTATTAAGATAAAGGTCATCCTATCTCCAAGCGTCCACCTGCCTGATAGGATACATGAAATGCATCTATTTATCTGGTTCTCTCTCTGTGTAAGTACGTACATAGAAAAACATAAGTGATCACTCAACACCATGCAATTGTATAATTATTTTAATTGTTTCTGTAGCTTACTAGGATTTGAGGAGCCACAAAGCAGCACTCATTTCTCTTGTCTGAATTGAAAATGAATGGAAAAATACACAAGAACACCAAGCGAGTGGGAGACAGACTATTAACACTGAGAGATGTACTGTGTGGCAGGGGACAAGTCAGCCAGCCCAAACGAAACTCCGGAGGCAGACTGGCCGACTCTACAATAAAGAGGTGGTGTTATGTCCTACACAAGTCCAAGTGTAGGGACTGCTGTTGTAAAATTGAAGACGAGAAGAACAGAATAGGACCTGCCTGGGGAGAGCTCATCCCTGGAGACAGGGCAAAGTCAAGGCTCCTGAGCGCACGTCTACTCTCTTCTTCCCAACTGACAAAACTGCTCATCACCCTAAAAAAAAAAGGAGCAAGGGTTTAGAAAAAGGCTGAGTGTTGCTGGGTAACTACCCTTTGCTATTCAAGGATAAGCATATTCAAGAATAGGAAAACATGTTCCTTTCCTTCCCAACATATCCCAACTAAAATTTGCTTTGTTGTTTTTAAATTTTCAAGAAACTGACAAAATCCACTGGGTGCGGTGACTCACACCTGTAATCCTGGGAGGCGGAGGCAAGAGAATAGCTTGAGCACAGGAGTTCAAGACCAGCCTGGGCAACATGGCGAAACCTCAGGTCTACAAAAAGAAAACAAAAAATTAGCCAGGCATGGTGGTGCCTGCCTGTAGTCCCAGCTACTCAGAGGATTGAGGCAGAAGGATCGCCTGAGCCCAGGAGTTTGAGGCGGCGGTAGCTGTGATCCTGCCACTGCTCTCAACCCGGGCGACAGAGTGAGACTCCAACTCAAAAAACCCCCACAAAAAAACAAACTAAAAACAAAATCATGTTCTTTCAAGAAGATTTTTTTAACACACAGAAATGTAGCACTTACTCTGTGCTAGACATTACTTGTTACTTTACTAACATTGATTAATCTAATCATCACAACACTGGGTGAATGTACTAAATATAAAGGAATTGAAGCACTAATAAGGTTAAGTAACTCTCCCATCACCACCCAGAGAGCCGGCCACAAAGGCTGGATTCCAACCAAAGGTGTGTACCTCTGCACAACTTGCAGTTAAACACTGTTCCTCTCCACTGATTATCTTTGGTTTTGACTGCAGTCATTAATTACAGTCAAATTTCACAAAAGAATGATTACTATTGATATAGAATTCTTCTGTATATCTGCTCTCTTCAATGAAAATTTGTTTAGGCTGCAATATCAACTAAATTTATTAAGGATAGAAAGAAATAGTCAGTTTAAAAGTAAATGTGAAGACTACACAGTTCCTCTCTTATAGTGAGTCTGGATGAATATGCCATTAATATTTATTATAATGATGCGTTTTCACACCTCTTTGTGTATCAGCTGCATAAGCTCTTTTAGTTTTCCAGCTGTTTGTCTTATTGTTACATCCTGCTAATAACAAAATATTTATAGGCATTCACGAAAAATACGGTTTTTCCCAAAAAATATTTATTAATGAATTACATATGAGTTAACTCAAGCATCATCTACTCTGGGGAGCCGAATCCAATTCTTCCTTGCTCTCTCTCTGAACTTTTTCTCTTTCTACTTAAGTCTACCATCGCAGTTATGATTCTGAATTATAATTATAATTTATACCTGCCCTTGAGAACAGGGATTGTGTCTGCAAGCGTGTTTAATCACAAGACATGGTAGCTGCTTAAAGAGTGAAAGGACTGAATGAACTGTCACCTCCCAATAAAACTCTCCCCAGCACATACTTGCCATCTGTCAACTACTTTCAATCTATCACTGTTAAGTAGATTCTAGACATCATCGACCATCCTCTCATCACACTGCAAGTTACATACTATGATTGAAATGTTGCACAGAAAAGACTAGAAATTCTGAGATACAACTGGGACAGGATCACGCCGGGATGATGTGACCGAGCTGTGACCCAAACTCCGCTTCATCCACCCCTGCACTTTGGAGTCGGTTTAGAGGGAAGATTCTTTCTCCGAGTGCCTTTTACAAGGAAACCCATGGGTTGAATGTGCATTCCACCTAAGCAAGTTTAATTTCACTTTTATTTAAATTCTAATTCAATTAATACGGGAGCAATTGAAATACTATTTTACTTATTTTTCTTTTATTAATTATTATTCATTAGACTGGGTACTTTTTTTCCAGAGGGAAAATATTACATTTGTTCCTTCAGCTAAACACAGTCATGATCATTTAATGCCAGAATAAGATAAGGCAAGCAATGCCTTTCCAAATGGCTGGCGTTCCAAAGTTACCGATATACGTGTTGAATTTGGTTACATGTGTATCTTCTGGAAGTTTGGTGTTTCAATATACAAGCTAGAAACTGTTCAGAGATATAACTCTAGAACATATAAGCACTCTGAAAATGTGGAGCTTCTCTCCAAACTTCCTTTTAGGTCATCCTGTGAGAGATACCCTACTCGTCATGTTTGAGGTTCAAGCTTTATACAGGTTGGATAACTTCATCCAGTAAATTGTGCAAGGCACTAAGAGATACTCTTTGTTGTTTCTTTTGACATGTTTCAGTCAAGGAGATATAAAGCAACTTGTAAGAGAGAACTCTAACCCACTGTGAAATCTTGAGGAGCCAGAACACTGTGAAACTACTCAAATTTTATCAATTTTCCCTTCACCTACACTATTTTCTAAGAAGAAATTTCTTACTTTTCTCTTTGCTGGTGAAGAAAATCACTATGCTGAATAGAAACTTCATTTGAAAACACTCAACAACAATTTGCTTTTATTTTTCAATTCCAAGTTGCAAGAAAACCCAAAATGCCATCTCTGAGATATAAAATAAGCCAAAAGGAGGTCCTCTCCTTGAGGGTAGAGCCTAATCCCACATTTCGTAGACATTTTCCTCTAGAGTGGGTCACTTTAAGGTTAGGAGGCTAAATTCCTAACTTTCCAAAACAGCCTTTTAATACTTGACATGTCAAATTGCAAATGGCCTAATTCTTAAGAATAGAAATATACTTACCCAAATAATGTAGATTAAACTATATTATCATGTTTCATCCATTTTCTGTTTGAGTTTACTGAAATTTCAATTTTCACCAGTATAGTTGGAATACTCTACTTTACAATATTTAGTTTGTCTTCCTGTGACAAATAAACTAAATATCATTCCCCTCACAAACACTACAGTATTTAAGATAATTTTTTCATTCTCCAAGAACGATTTTTTGACAATTGCTAAGATGTGCTTTAGCGGTTTCAAAGTTTTTCAATATGATAATCTTTCTGCTTTTATCTATGTAGAAATGAATGCATTTTGAAAATTCTTCAGGAGACACATTATTTTATATACAGTTTTCTAATCAAACTTTAGAATTATTTTTTCTGTTTAATCTTTGATTTATGATGTGATGTTCCAGCATTATTTAGCTAATTCATTTGATCTCTGGGACAAATGCATTTTTAGCATTTTGACATAGCTTAACTGAACAAATGTTTATATAAGTCATAGCAACATTTAATATTCAAAAATGATTCATAATTAATGATATCTTGTGATCAATTGCTATTCATGTTATAATAAAAATAGCAATGCCTTAGGAGTCAGACTTTTCATTCAAATCTGGGTACAGCCAGGATAGATCATGGCTAGTGGAGAATCCAAAGGCTAGACAGACTTAGATTCAAATTCTAAATCCGAATTTACTCACTGCGGAATACAGATGTTACCCTGAGAGCTGGGTCGTGACTGTAATCCCAGCTACTTGAGAAACTAACATGGGAGACCAAGAGCTCAAGACCAGTCAGGGCAACAAAGTGAGACCCCCTATCTCTTTCTCTTAAACAGACACATGCACAAAGTAACCTCAGTTCTTTGATCTTTAAAATGGGGATAATAGTACATACTTTTCAGAGTAACAAATAAACATGAAAATACATGTGTTTTGTGTCCTTTAATGTGCTCTATCTGCTCGGATTTGCACAATTATTTATTAATGAATTACATCAGGACTAAACTAAAGGACATTTATCTTCTTGGCTGGTTTTTTTCACTTATATAATATATTCAAAAGTGATATTTAAAGGATTGATAAAAGGAAAAATAAGAAATTTTATTTGAGACAACTTCATGCAGAGAAAGAAGCATAAGTTTACTTTTGATTTTCATTTTTAAAAGATAATTATGGTATCGATGTGAAATCATCAGTGCACATTCATTTCTGCTTTTAATAGAGTGTGAAACTGTAGTTCTTCTATGGAAATGTCTTCCTTCTTACGCCTTCCATCATTTCTTTCCTTCAACTCACAGTACCGTCTTTCACCACCTACGAGCAAGCCATTTTGCTATGGCTAGGAAGGCAATGACTAATAGAAAAGAGACCCTGGCTTCAAACTTGTCGACCTAGTAACACACGATCTGAGCAAGGGTAATGGGGTAAGTTGGGTGAAGAGAAAGGAAGGTCTTGACTGTTGAAGGTCTTCAGCATGCCCAGGCTTCACATGCTCTACGTTATGTTTTCAGACCCAACACATCTCAGAATCATTTCATATTTTATGTATTAGGAACTGGGAGTCAGTGTGGTAAAATAAGTTGGTTGTGATCCCTCAATAAAGGGCAAAGCTAGGATGGAAAAACAGATTTAGCCTTCTCTAACACTCATTATTTTACTGCAAGTTAATATTTAAGCACTATAATGTCAAGCATTATTACCTCTCTAGTTACACAAAGTTCTACTTCAAAATTTGAACTAGCAGAATATGCTTTTTGTGATGTTATTAATTCTTAAATACCTAGAGTTACATAATATATACATATTTAGGTTAACCATAATATATTTGATTTGGGTGCTATATATTTAGATACTTTCTACATGTAATATATTTAGACCCAGGGAGTAAGAGAAAGTGATTCAATGTAGGCATAAATTGGAACTTACAGGTACAAATTGAAAGAAATTAGAATAGTTAAAGCACCAGGTACCTGCTCAAAGACAAATCTTCAATCTAGTAAATCATTATACTGATGAATATAAATTGTATTCAGGTTATAAAACCCATGAGCAACTTTTTTTCATCTTTGTATATGTCATCAAACATGTTGTTCTTCCTATTAATTATAGCTTTCTTATCACCGATGTCTTATACTTTTTGATATTGTTCTTTAAAGCCCTTTGAAACCAGTAACAACTGAACCCCATTATTCAGTTAAAAAAAAAAAGTTCAGAGGCAATTTGATACCTTTTTTTAGTTTTGTAACATAGCAATTTACCCTATTACTTTGGTAAATAGTTGGATCCTAAACAGATTAGTTTAAATGTTTAATTAAGCCCATGCTACTCATTCAAAGAGTTGTGTGTGGTATTGCTGATGGCTGGAGGTAGTGACTTTTGCAAATAGTGGTGATAAGTTCACTTGAAAGAAAAACATAACATTGTATAAAAGTAGCCCAAAAAGTAAGTTCTTAATAGTGTTGAGATCCTTTATGTTAAAAAAATTATTTCAGGTATATTAGAAGACAAACAGTAGACATAAGACAGTAAAGATGATTTTTTTTCTTTTTTTCTTTTTTGAGTTGGAGTCTCACTCTGTCGCCCAGACTGGAGTGCAGTGGCCACTCCTGGCCACCGCAGCCTTGACCTGCTGGGCTCCAGCAATCCTTCCGCCTCAGCCTTCCGAGTAGCTGGAATTACATGCGTGCGCTACCACGCCCAGCTAATTTTTGATTTTATTGTAGAGATGAGGTCTCACCAAGTTGCCCAGGCGGGTCTTGAACCCGAGGGCTCAGGCAATCCACTCACCTCAGCCTCCCAAGGCGCGGGATTACAGGCTGAGCCACCGAGCCCGGCTGTAAAGATGATTTTTAAAAAAAGGAAATTGAAGACACTAAAAGGAATTGATGTTTATTCCCTATATCTTTCTCAATTTGATTTGTTATAATAGTATTGAGAGAAAAATATTAGTAAGAGTCAGAAAAATATGAAAACACACTGAAAAAAGTAAAATTTTTAATTGATCTGTAAGTAAGACATGTTTGGTGAAAGTAAGTGTGGCAGTATTTAAGAAGCAAATAAGATTGAGCTTAGGCTAAATGAGCCCACCAGAATCAAAGGAAATATTGGGAGATCAACGATTGCCAAAATAATCAGGTCAAAGGAAGACAAGCCAACTCAAATCCGACATCAATATTTAAGTGGGAACCAAATCTAAGTGAGAAGAATCGGAGTGAAACTTCTGAATGCTGCGTGAAAATTATCAAAGATTAGCTGTAGAACCAGGCTATAATCCAGAGCAAATATCATCCACCAGATGGCCCAGTTTCAGTAAATTATGCTAGATAAGTCATTTGGAAATTTCAGGACCTCGACAAGCTGCCTGGGATATCAGATGCACTTTGACAGACTTCATTGTTTAGTAACAGAAGGGAACATCCAAATATTGCAAAACGGTGAAACAAAACCATTGTAAATTTTGAGGACACCATGGTACAAACAGCTTGGGGTGTTGACAGTCCCATGTTGCATAGTATTCTATTTCTTTTCAGTGTTGTAGCATTCGGGCCCAAAGTAGGATATTTCAGGTATTTACCACAGTGGTAACGAACTTCCAGTCCCATTTTCTGCCTCTTCATCCTTAACTCCCATCATCTAGTGAAGAGAATCATCCTAAGTATTCAGCCAGGCAGAGCTCTTAACTCCGGTGCAGGTCAGAATTTATTCCTTCTAACTAGGAAGGTATCCAGACACCATGGAGAACTTCAGGGTCTTTGTTCTGAGACAAAGGCAGAAAAGAAGCCTCTTAAAGGAAACTATGACTGCTTCAAGCTCAAGCTTCTGTGTATGATACATCTTATGCATCTGAAGATTCAAAGATCAACAAAGCTTTAGTGAGTTTGCTGTTCATGTGTTTAAGGGCTGTTTCTTTTTTGGTCTCTATTCACCTATTGGAAATTCATCCTCTTTTGACCTCTTCTTGGTTATGGAAATTGATTTCATATATTATGATCCAGCTCAACCATACTTAATTGCATAGTGTTTTTTCTGTTATTTTAGCCTATGAACGCTACACAACCAAAAGAGTGATGTTTGTAAAATGTACATGCCATGATTCATGTCCTACTGTCATTTACATAAACTAACAAACTAACGTAAACAGATACTTTACTATATCATGCAAGACTCTGCACAATCCTTCCTGGCATCCTAAGCTTTGTGACTTCCTGATTACATTTCATTCAGTCATCAAGCCATAGCTCTTGGTGCTCCTCCCCAACTTAAAAAGAAAATTAAATTTATTTCTACTTCTACCGTCTAAGTCCTACTCGTGCAGGACGGCAAAGGAGAGCTATCACTGTCTCCAGAAAACATTTTCCCTGAAATACACAGACACGTACGTACACACACGTTGTGTCAACATTCATCCATTATAAATTTCTTAACCTTGAGAAATGGATTATTGCACTTTGCATAGAATAGGTATTTGTTGTCGTTTATTTTTGAAAATTCACTTTGAGCTTTTCGAACAAAAGGGCTAAGATTTCATATTATTTAAGCCCTCACATGCTACTTAGTGCATTATGAACCTTGACTGATATGTGATGATTTAGAAAAAATAGACTTTTCTATAGTTATGAAAATGTCTGTCCCTAGCTAAGGATCTTAAACTTCCTTGGATTGCAGGCAATCTTTTTCATCCGTTTTTATAACCTTAGCTCTATAAGAGCTTAGACCCTCAATAAAAGTTGATTGGATTAAATTGAATTTGCTGCCAAATTCCCTCAAATATCATTTATTGTACACCTACAGTATACTTAGCCTTCCACCAGAAGTTGATCTTATTTACATTCTTTTCACCACATGAAGCCATTTTTAGAAAGTGCTGATGGTGTGACTTGTATTGAGATAAATAAATGCTGCAAAATATAGTCCTCATTGAATATCGACTTTGAAAACACAAATAGAAAACTTGCTAAATTTAACAAAAGGTAGATATTTTTTGGTTTTGCTTTCTTTTTTAAATTTTGAATTCAAGGACTATATATGCAGATTTGTTATATGGGTATATTGTGTGATAGTGAAGGAAAAAGCTAAGTAGATGATACAAAATTATTAACGATAAGTTATTTTGATATTTATATTTTAAGATAAAAATTATTTAGTGATTACAAAAACATGTCATGTGCCATGACAGTGCCATTAAAATTAAAAAGTCCATTGACTTGCGTGCTTAAAACCAGGATTTATAAGAACATAAAATATAGGCCTTCTTAGTGACTGGTGATTCAGTACATTTCCCCTTGCTTCTGTGTCTTCTGTCAAGTATAAATAGAGTTCAATGTCAATAACAATGGAAATAATTCAGTTCAACCATGTGGTCAAACGCCCAACATTCCAATTTCATTTTCTTGGATACAAGATGATTTAAGTTATAAAATTACTATTGATTATTTTGGAGAAAAAAGCATCTTTATATATGGGTTATCACTTTTATTCTAACAACTTTAATCATAGATAGAATCAGCATACATGTTCTGCTGAAAAGTATTACTTATTTTTTGACAGACTGAGTTTATACTTTCATTTGGTTTCTCATGTCAATAGAAAATTATAATTTCCCATAAATGTCACAAAACTTTGAAACACTTCTAAATATAAAAAGTGTATTAAACAGTATATTTTAGAGCAATGACTTTTTAATCTTTTCTACTTAAAATTTAAAGTTATTTATGGATATATATTGTGTTTGTAATTAGTTTTCCTTAGGTGATAACATGATACATTTAAATGACAAGGCTTTTAATTAAAAAGTACAACAGTGAGACAATAAAAACCTTATGTTGGTTGGAAAGATCTACCCACAAAAATGTTTTTCAATCTGATAATTACAAATTTGCCTTCCTAAGTCAAAAAAAGGAAATAAGATAATCGCAATATTATCTTTACTCTTCGTGTTTCTCAGGAGTAAATGAGTAAGTGATAAACACTGAGGGGTTAAATCACTATAAATCGTCATTAAAAACATGATCATCAGAGCCAGTTTCAGGGATTTAATTTTAGGTCAGGCACTTAGTTATCTGACAGTGACTGGGGTTTTTCAGTTTTTTATTTTCTCAGTTTCCTCAACCGTAACATAAGAATAAACCTACTTTCTATTCCTGAAAACAGAAGCACATTTAGAACATTGTGCAGCTCTCAGGAAACAGCCTACACATTTTTGCTCTTATTATCCTTCTCCTGTTATAAATTCAATGGAAATGAACCAATGAAGATCTCTTGGTTGGTCTTCATAAAAATATAATTTAGATGGGACACTATAAAAGGGTAGTCCTGTTCCTCACGCGAGGTTGCTGCACTGTCCATGTTTCTTCTGTTTCTGATTTAAGATCCAAATATACCTCCTGACATTTTTCGGCAAGAATCTGTTTAGCAGGGATCCAAGATAGCAAAGTCTTGGTTCAACAGAGGCCTTGTTTTTGTTTGTTTGTTTTTGTTTGTTTGTTCGTTCTTAATTTCCAACCCTAACCATACAAGAGAATATCAGAACTGAAAGACTCTGGGTAGAAATTTGAACAAAGCAGGTCAACTGATAATTAATGTTACACCTTTCTTTGTCCACTGTATTAGAATCCAGCTAGCTCATCTGGGTGTATTAAGAAGGATTGATATAAACTAGCTTGCTCTTCTATAAACTAAAACATAATTTCATCTACAGAAGAATTATTTGGGTACCCACCTTGAGGAAACTCCCTACAAATAAAAAGTTAAGAACCACATATTAAAGAGAATCGAAATTTTCTACTTGACCTTAGTGTTCTAAGTTTCACTTAAAGTAACAACAAGAAAAATAACATTTTAAATGGATAATTATATCTTTATTTTGAAAGTGTACTCCAGGAATTACCATTTAAAATAAAGCTTCTGCCTTTGTCGTGATTTCGAACTGGAGGCAATATTTAGCACAGTATTGTACACATGTTCATGATACAAAGTTTTAAAAGTATACATTCTAGAATTTTATTCTCTAATTTCTAAATTATGATTTAAATGGTCACGTGGAAACAGATGAATTTTAGTATTCAAATCTAGATCAAAAGTATCTTCATATAAGATTAATCATATTTACACATTATCAGTTACAATATATTGTGATAAATAAATTTGGGGCAGTGTGATAAATTAGCAGTAAAACAAATTTAAAAATAAAAAGAGTAAATTATTTTGCTAACAACCAGAAAAGCAATGTATTAACATAAAGACTAGCCTTCCTATTTGTATTATACATTAAACCACTGTATTAGCAACAGACAATATAGGATTAGGAAAAAAAACAAGAAGAACAGGAAAATATGAAATCTCTAATAGAAGTTGCACTTCAATATACTATTAGTTTAGTCATTACTATCTATATTTTAGATAAGAGGAGTAAGATCTAGTGTTTGGTAGCACAAGTATAGTTAACAATAATTTATTGTACATTTTGAAACAAAGAATGTAACTGAAATATTTCTAACACCAAGAAATGATAACATACTTGTGATAGATATCCCAATTACCCTGATTTGATTATTACACATTGTACACTTTTATCAAAATATCACATGTATTCTATAAATATGTACAAATAATACATACCCATAAAAACTAAAAATTCAAAATGTATAAAATTAAAGATTACGTCACGAAGTCAAATCCAACATTCTCTTTATTGTAACGCTTACGTCATTTCCAAAGAAATTAAAATTTGAATAAAAACAATTACGAGAACTGAAAAATTCTTCAAGAATTCCTAACTAAAGAGATGGTAAAATGTAAACAGGATATTTTTTTAAATGTATACATATGGTACTTTTAAAAAGATAAGTGTCACTCTAGCATTATCTAAAATAAAGATCTAAATGGACAACACAATACATGAATAATATTGTCAATTATTGAAAATTATATTTTATATATTTCATATTATGCATAGTCTTTACGAAATAAATGTGATATCTGATTGTAGCAGTAACATGAAATATTCTGAAATCTATAGAAATATATACTACAGAACACAAATATTTCTGTATAACATTTTTTGAAACTTCTTTACTACATACTTAAATGATCTTTCCAAGGAGGAAACAAAATTCACAGTGGTATCATTGAGTCTGGAGAATTTGTCCACAGTGGAGACATAGGGAATTTCACTTTAATGGCAAGAGCAAGCATTTTGGGGTGGAAAGCTAGACATGATACTCTTCCATAAACTTGAAACTCTTGAAGGGTTGGACTGTATTTAAGGTGATCAGTAGAAAAGCAAAATCATATTTGAAAAAACGGTGACTGCATAATATATTATCCTTTTGACCTCTAATACAAAGAAAAAAAAGAAAAGAATCCATGATCAAGAGAGATGGTGCAGGGGGAGGGGATAGTTAAGAGAATAAAATAAAGAAAAAATTAACCACAGCCTCATTCACATTCAGTAGTTTGTGAGTTCATCACACCAGCTATGTGATCTTGTAATTTTGCAAACAAATTAAATTAATTTAAAGAAAAAACATATTCTCTCTAAGGAATGTCAAAACTTATATATATTGAGATAAATCAAATACAGTAAAAAGGGGCATAAATAATAGGCAGAGACCTAAATGCAATTTTACCTTGTTGATACACATAATTGTAAGGTTAATAAATAGCAACTTTTCATGGCATCTCTATTATTACAAAAGCACATGTGCCAAAAGTGAAAAAAGTTTCTGCAAACAAGAGAGTACACATCAGAGTCGCAAATGACAAGTCATCACAATTTGATGTTTTCCATCTTTCCAGGAATCATAGAAATTTAGGATAATTCCCGTATCAAACTGGCCTAGCAAAAGGATATAGGGAAGTTCAGAAATGTGCTATTTCCAAACATTCTTTATTGTAAATGCTTACTTTGTTAGCATGCATTGACAATAAAAGTTTTTCAAACATAAGCCAAAAACAAAATACTATGAGTTGGAGTTGTCATTAAAGGAAACAGCAGAACTACAAACCCAGAAATTTCAAACTCTGAAATCAAATGTAATTTGTGATGGTATAAATATTGTTTTAAAACATTGACAGAAATAAAATAATTAAAATTGCTATCCTGAGGGTGATTTTTAAAATTCTAATGCAGTTTCTAAATATCAAAAAAGGCATAAACTGTTATCACTGAAAATAAAAGCTCAGTGGATAGAGTAAACAGAATTTTGAACAAGCTACAGAATAAATTTATGACTGGAATCTCGATTAGAAGGAGAGAAAGCAGTAAAAAATAAAAAAGTGTAACCTGTTCAGTTCATGTTCATTGGTATCTCAAATGGAAAAAATAGACAGGATGAATGAAAAATTAATATTAGGAAAAAGAAAGAATAATTTTTCAGCACACAGCAAAGATAAACCAGTGGGATAAACTTGAGCATCCAGAAATAAATACATGCATCTATGGTCCACTGACCTACAACAACAGCATCACGATCATGGTGAAACATTGGTCTTTTCAACCAACAATGCTGAGATAACTGGATATTCATAAGAAAAAGATTAGATTAGAACCCTCTACCTCATATCGCATACAAAAATAACTGAAAATAGATCAAGTATCACTGTAAAACTCAGAGGAAAAAAAAATCTAGATGACCTTAATTAGGCAAAGTTATTTTAGATATGACACCACAAACACAATCAATTAAAAGAAAGATAAATCTGCCCTTACAAAAATTAAAAAATTTTGTACACCAAAGTACAAAGCAAAACAGTATCAATTAAGTGAAAATCAGCCCACCTAATGAGGAAAATAAATCCAAACCATATATTTAATAACAGGTTGGTATCTAAAATAATGAAAAACTCATAAATTGACAATACAAAGACAAACAATTTAAAAATGGACAAAAGATTTGAATAGACATTTCTTCAAAGAAAATACGCAAATGATTGATGCAAGCATTTATAAATAGTCTACATTATTAATAATAGTGGAAATAATAAATCAAAACCCACCTAAATGATTAGCTGGATTGAAGACACATGCAGCTACTAAGAAGGCTGAGATGGGAGGATTGCTTGAGTCCAGGGGACTGAGGTTGCTGAAGGGAGCGAGGAATGATCCATGTACTGCAGCCTGGGAGACAGAATAAGACCCTGGCTCAAAGGAAGAGTGGGGGAGGTGAGGAAGAGGGAAGGAAGGAGGAAGGGGGGAAGGGGAAAGGGGGGAAGGGGGGGAGAGGGAGAAGGGGAGAGGGAGAGTGTGTGAGAGAAAGAGAGAGAGAGAGAGAGACAGAGAGAGAGAGAGAGAGAGAGAGAGAGATAGAGTAGAGAGAGAAAGAAAGAAAAAGAGAGAGAGAGAGAGAGAGAGAAAGAAAGAAAAAGAGAGAGAGAGGAGAGAGAGAGAGAAAGAGAGGAAAAGAGAAAGAGAGAGAGAAAGACTAAATGAGATGTCACCTGGCTAAAATTTTAATAAATAAATAAATAAATACATAGAAGTTTGGTGAGGATGCTGAGAATCTGGAACCTTCCTCACTGCTGGGGAGAATGTAAAACAGCGAAGCCCCTTTGGAAAATCCAACAGCTGCTCCAAAAGTTAGACATAGAATTGGCAGTTCCACTCCTAAGCATGTGCCTACGAAGCTTGAAAAAAACACGTTTTTCATGCAGAAAAAAGGTTCAGTGCAGCAGTATTCATAATAGCCAAAAAGCAGAAACAACCTAAACGTCCATCAGCTAATGAACGAATAAGCAAAGGGCTGCATGTCCATACGACAGAATAGCATGTGGCCACAAAAGATAACGCATGGTTGCATGCTACAGTATGAATGCACTTTAAAAGCATTTTCTCTACTCTATCTATGAAGCAGCAGAAATAACTGTAGTTTGTTAGCTGGACCAACATAACAATATGGAAGTTTACTTATTCTGAGCCACAGAACCCAGGATTACTCTCTGATATGAGATACCTTCTGTTTTGTACCCCACATTTTTAGAATAAAATAATTTTTTTTTAAAAAAACCACTTTCTCAGGTACAAGAAGGCAGACGCAAGAGGCCACAGATGGTCTGACTTTGCTCCATGAAATGTCTGAAATATGCAAATGCATAGAGACAGAGAGTAAATCTGTGATTGTCGGGGAAGGGGAAAAATGAAGTATTGGGACAGACGGCCAGTCGGTATCAAGGGTTCCTGGGTGGGAGGGTGAGTGAGAGAATGTCCAGGAATTAGCTAGTTGTGATATTGTACAGTGACCCACTAACACGTGCATTTTAAAATAATGTACTGAAAAGTCTGCAATAAAGAACAACAGGCACATAGGGTTTTATATGGAGGCGCCACTAAACATTTAAGGAACAGTTACTTCCAAATCTGAAAACTAACGAGCATAAAATGCCAAACTAGCTTCATGAGACCAGTATCATTTGATTTAAAAAAAAAAAAAAAAACTCGGGAAAGCACCGCACGATCAAGTGACCATTACAAGACAATATCACTGATCACTGATGACAACAGGCGAGATAACATTTTAAACGATTACAAACGACATCAGGAGCCCGGGTGAGTTGCAAGGGAGCTCCCAGCCCGGGAGCGAAATAGGGGAGGCTGGTGGTGGCCGCCGCCGAGGTTTGTCCCCGCGCAAGGTGTGGCAGGGCTGCACCCCTGGGTCCCCTGGGACCCCCGCCTCTGCGGGCCCTGCCCACTACGTGTGCTGGCTGAGGCCAAGAGGGGGGTCAACGCACCCCCTGTGGGCCTGCGGTCCTTGAGGAAGGTAAGCCTTCTTCCAGAAGTCCACAGTCGAACTAGACAGACAACCAAGGGGCACCCGAACCTGACACTGGCTCACTGATCACCAGGACAAAGTTAGAGATCACACGACTCAAGCATAAGTTTTCCTAAGATGGCTGCAAAGATGTCTGATACAAAGGCTTGGGCTCAGTATGTGGTGGAATGGGCTGCCAAGGACCCAGATGGCCTGCTCACGACGGTTATTTTGGCTCTTACCCCCCTGCTCCTAGCAAGTGCTCTACTGTCTTGGAAATGGGTCAGAATGATTGAGGCCAGGGAGAAGGAGCAAAAGAAGAAGCAAAGACGTCAAGAAAATGCAGCAGCTAAACGGCTAAAAAAGGATCCAAAGAATGAACAGACTCTGCAACCAGAGGAAAATAATTTGGAAATGATGCGGCTTTGGAAGGACCTACTAAGGTTTCTTAAATGCATTTCTTGACAGTATTATTTAGTCAGTGAAATTCGACCAAACAAAGAATCATGTTATTTCTGACCTCAATACTGTAGTAAATTTTAGGCTTGGGTATAGAAGTTGGTTGGTAGCTATTGGCAGTTTTTGTAAATTAGCAACTTTTGTGGTATAAATTCTTTATAACTAACTTAGTTTTTTGCCACTTAGCCTTTTATGTACTGAAATGACAACATCCTGTGGGGAAAAATGATTTTAGATTAGGAACTCTATTCAGATGAGCCCTATTTACAATGTGGTCTTGTTCTGCCCAAAGAAAATTAAGAATGTTAAAGTCAGAATTGTCCTTTCTGGGGTGGAAAGTGTGCTTTGGCTTAAAAGAGATACAGTATATTAATCATATCTTTTATCGTTATTGCTTATTAGAATAGAATCATTTCTAGCTTTCTCAAGGCAAAATATTGAGTAGTTTTACTTGCTGCATTTTTCTTACTTTAGCCCTTGAGACAACTGGTAATTATAAAAGTAGTTTGCATTTTTTAAAACATAATTTTATAAATAATTCTCTTTTCAATGTAGAATACCACTTACTGGATGTAACATTTTAATATTCACAAACACTGCCGTTTTCTTAGAGATGATTTGTTAAGAAGAGTAGCATGATTTATAGCTTGCAGCAAAAATGCCAAACACTGTTGTACCTTGGAACTAGTTTATTTTTATGCTAAGAAGAACTGTGAAATAGTTAAAATGTCTTATCAGATAATTTGCTGATTATATAGACACCACTTTAGATTTTTATTCCATTCTTTGTTTTAATTCACGTGGTAGTAATGTCCAGTACATTGTGATTAAACAAGTTCAAAGTGAAAATGAAAATTTTAGATTTCTTTTAAAGAATTCTTAAAGAATAAGTTAAGTTTTCATAAATGGAAAGAAAGACTTGAAATTGATAGACATTTTCTTGAGGTACAGTAGTAATTGAGTGAAGGGATAAATTATTTCAAAATGAGAATGTGCTATAATCAGAAGTTAAAGGATGTTTCCTTCAAGTTAAGTAGTATAACTGGAAGTTTTTTACTAGTTAGTATGACTTTTACTATAAATGCATGGTCCAGTAATTTTATTCACTATCAGTATTTAATAGCTTATTGTTTTCTGTACCTGATAGTGAATTTTAAGTTACAAAAAATTGTCAAACAGCTCTAATTTAAAAATGAAACTAGATATTGAAATAAATTTGATAATTTTGTAAAAAAAAATCAGAAGCCCTCTTTTCTCTGTTTACATGCATTTATATATCCATACATATGTGTGAATATGATTGTTTGTAAAATATAATCAAGTTGAATTAATCCCAGAAATGCAAGAATGATTTAACGTTAGAAAATCTACAAATGTAAAGTATCACATTGAATAGATCAATATTTAAAATATCTCCAAGAAAATATGACAATATAAAATGAATATAAAACTTAAAAGCATTTAAATATAACTTCACATTACTGATTTAATACACATGTAGATAAATATAGCTAGATGACATAAATACAGGTATACAGATGTGACGATATTGAGGACGGAGATGACCTTTAGGGAGAGGGCAGATGCAGGTATCAGATGCAGGTATAAAATAGTTCAACTGTATTGATTCTATTTCATTTTTAAGCTAAGTAGTTGCGAGATGGGGGGTTGTGCATTTTACCTTTTATACTATTTATATTTGCATTATTTTATAAAGATGTTTATATCACCAAATTCATGATTCTGACTTTTTGTGAATTGAATTGTTCTAAGTGCTCCGCCTACCTAATACTCTTACCTGTAAATACAAGTTTCTAGCAATGTATACATTTCCAAGCTACTTAACATTTTTACACAAACCAAAATATTCAAATTCTATCTTTTACTTTAAAAAAAAAATCTATGGATGGGATTTAAAAGAATGATAAGTGCTATTTTCATATTTACACAAGGAAGACTTACTCAACATGCCAGCATAGACTCTTCTTTAGTTTTACCAATAATACTTACTTGTGCATTGAAGTAAACAACTTATTATTTTGCTAATTGACAAGAGTTTCTCTTAAAAGGAATTTGCAATCCATTAAGAAGAAATACCCTCATAAACTGCTTTTAATGAGAAAGACAAGAATAAAACAGAAGGTATAAGTGTGTGAGTGGAAATAAGAACAAAAACGACAAAATGAGAAATAAATGAAAGAAGAAAAGGATTAAGAAAAATATTCGAGGGAGAGAGAGAAGCAGAGAGAAAGAAGGACAGAGACAGAGACAGCAAGACAGGCACAGAGACATAGAAAGACAGAGAGATGAGAGAGACAGAGGAGACAGGGAGAGTGAGGGACAGTGAGGGAGAGAGACAGAGAGAGGGACAGAGAAAGACAGAGGCAGAGAGGGACAGAGAGAGAGAGACAGAGAGACTTTCTGTACAGGCACCTTTTAAGAATCAATGATAGCTGGAGCCCAGAAGGTGGACCCTGAGGTGGCCGTGAGTGTGCCACTGCACTCCAGCCCGGGCCACAGTGAGACTCCACTCGAAAAAAGAGAAAGAATCAATGATAATCCAAAAGCTTGCTTCGGCTTCATACTCCTAAAAATGAAGCTATTCATTACATAAAATATACATCAGTTTTCCAGGAAACTGTTTAATTTTAATTAAATACTTAAAATTTGAATTTTAATTCTGTTAAAAATTCCCCATTGATGGTTATGTCTTCCATTTCTCAAAACATAGTTTGAATTTTTAGTTTCTCAGAATTTTCTAGATACACAAAGTTTAAGACATCATTATCGCTACTCTTTATTTTTCATTATTTCTTTTCATTCATTTATGTCAATTCCACCTCTAGCATGGAAAATTTCTGATAAGAATATGGAAAATAAGGAATATTTTAAAATAAGGACAAACAATTGGAGCGAGATAACTTGTCTGTGAGCATGACACACACTACACTATTCACTGGAATAATTAGCACCCCAATCTAGTACAGTAACCATTTTATAAATGTATATTTTTAAGACTGAGGATGTCATTTTTGAGATAGTAACCCTGATACACTGTTGATAGTAGATAAGAAATTATACATCCTTTAATAATCTCTTGTGGTGATAGTTCAAAACCTGAATATCGTGCTTCATTTAATTCTCAAAGAAACCCTGTTGCTGAGTAATGTTCAAAATTTAGCTTATCGATAATCTGTCTAGGTTTGTGATTAAATTGTAAATTGTGAGCGAATATCATGCCTGCTTTATGCTTTCTTAGTTCTTCTATGTTATATAAATAGCACTTGCATTTTCATGGGCACTAAAGCAATATTTGTAGATGAAATTGTTTTTGAAATAACAAAGGTGAAATTAAACTTAAATTGGATATTATTGAAACAGAAATTTCCTTTATTTAGGACTTTTTTTGGGTAAATATCATATTGTCTCATTAAACATAGTGCACAGGTGCGCAGGCGCACACACACACACACAACATTGGTGGATCAGTACTCCTATAAGAGGTTTTCTACTCAAAACTTGGCTTACATGGAACAGAACTAAGGTCAAGAGAGAAAAAACAAGAGGATCTTTAAAAACTTGTATTTTACTTTTATCTTTACTACCAGGGCATGAGAAAGCAAGCTGTAAAGTCACATTTATTGCAAATGACGGAGAGATTAAATTTTTTTTTTTTTTTTGAATTGGAGTCTCACTCTGTCGCCCAGACTGGAGTGCAGTGGCCGCTCCTGGCCACCGAGTAGCCGGAATTACAGGCATGCGCTACCACGCCCGGCTGATTTTTTGATTTATTGTAGAGATGAGGTCTCGCTGCCCAGGCGGGTCTCGAACCCGTGGGCTCAGGCAATCCACTCACCTCAGCTTCCCAAAGGCGCATGATTACAGGCTGAGCCACCGGGCGCGGCGAGATTAAATTTTTAAAAAACATTTTAATCCATTGTATTCAATGCATAATTATTTACCAAGCAATGTCCTGGGTGTATCTATCTTAGAGATTCCCCCCCAAACTGTTCTCTGACCTTATGTAGCATACATGCATAGAAAGAGGTAGACATAAAACAAATGAACAGGGCCAGGTGTGGTGGCTCACACCTGTCATCTCAACACTCTGGAGCCTGAAGTGGGAGGATTGCCTGAGTCCAAGATTTGGAGACCAGCCTGGGCAGCATAGTGAGATCTCAGCTCCAAAAAAAAAAAAAAAATTAACCTGTCATCCGTCTACTGTGGGGCAATGAGACAGGGGAATCACTTGAGTCCAGGAGGTTGAGGCTACGTGAGCCGTGAGCCATGATCGTACCACTGCACCAGCCTGGGTGACAGAGTAAGTCCCTGACCCACCCCCAACACCACCTAAATGAACAAATAAATAAACAAATAAAATGAACAAGTAAATATTTGCAATGTTGAAAGATAATTGATACAGGGAAAAGGTGTTTTTTTCCTCCTGTTTTAACATTTATCTAATTATTTTAAAGGTCCTTATTTATGCAATGCCTATATGAATGCTTTCTAATCATATGTATTTAAATGCTTTTTTCCCTGCATTTATTCATTCTTTTCTTAAAAAAAAAAAAAAAAAGTAAATGCAAAATTTAAGTAGTGTATACTTCTGGGAAATGTATTTCTCTTTGTGCAGAAAATTGATCACCTTTTCAAATTCTCCCTATATTTTAAAATTATGCATCTACTTGCAAATGAAGGCTATTATGAGTGATGAGAAACTCATAATTTATTAAACCATCAGGTATTTTTTAATGCACTCGCTGTTTATGCCACTAAATTAGCCGAGAGATTGTACTTTTATTTATTTTAACGTGGCTTCACTGGCACTAAGAGAGAATGCCATTGCTTCGCAGCTTGGCAAGATTCTTGTCAATGGGAAATTTTTGCTGTCGTTATATTCTGTGTGAGGTTTTGAACAAATCTCGTACTTTATTTTCTGTCAATCCTAGAATGACTAAACATAATATGGTGTTCTTTGTGCGTTTTCATGAAAGCTAAGTAAAACAGCAGTTTGAACGCCTCACGATGGATAGAATTCAGAGAGGCAACACTCTCCTTAACAGACGAGGGGGTGTGAGTTTTTCAACAATTATGCAAGATTAGAGCTTTTAGAGTTACTGTATTTCCTCTTTGGTCATACAAACTTGGCATCTCCGGCTGACCGAGAAACGGCCATGAGGGATTTGGATTCTAAAGAATTCAGCACAATTAAGATTCTGCCTTAAATTAAACTTGTACACACGCAGATGTAACACGGCAGCCCCAAACCTGAGAGGGCTGCCTGCTGGGAACGCTTACCTGTCCCAAAGAAGTCACCCGGAGGTCCAGCCAGGAAAGACAGGGGTTGGGTAAAACTGGCTGGAGACTCCCAGGTCGGCAGGTCAGGGAAGAATCCACCCCTCCAGGCCTCGCAGCAAGCAGTTTTAGGACCAAAGCCCTTAAGCGGATCATTCAGATTCCAACACGGTGCGCACAAGGACCCTGATTAAGAATGGCTATGCCGGGTCACCTGCATCCCAGACCTCACTCGCTACGGGGAAGACGCACGCCCTCCAGAGCCCAGCCCTGGCCAGAGGTTGTGTCCGGAGGGAAGGGAACCAGTCTGGGTCTCCACGATGCCCCACGGGGAATTTAGATGACATTTGGATCTCAGGAACGAGGCAGTGACTGAGAATTCAGTCTCCCAATGGACCCTATCCACTGGTCTTTAGCTTCAGCTTTAAAATTGTCCTTGAAGCATTTTTTTTTCCTTCTCCCTCTAGGTACTCTTGCCTCACTAGTGCTTTTTTTTTTTTTTTTTTTTTTTGAGTTGGAGTCTCACTCTGTTGCCCAGGCTGGAGTGCAGTAGCACACTCATGGCCACTGCAGCCTCGACCTGCTGGGCTCAGGAGAACCTTCAGCCTCAGCCTTCCAAGTAGCTGGAACTATAGGCATGTGCCACCATGCCCAACTACATTTATTTATTTATTGGAGAGACAAGGTCTCGCCATGTTGCTCAGGGTGGTCTCGAACTCCTGAGCTCAGGCCATCCTCTCGCCTCTGCCTGCCAAAGTGCTGGGATTACAGACATGAGCGATTGTCCCCGGCCTCGATTTTTTTTGTTTTTTTTCAGTTGGAG
The DNA here is from genome assembly GCF_000164805.1 of Carlito syrichta. Classification (NCBI taxonomy): domain Eukaryota; kingdom Metazoa; phylum Chordata; class Mammalia; order Primates; family Tarsiidae; genus Carlito; species Carlito syrichta. The sequence goes on along the minus strand of NW_007253589.1, from coordinate 86,703 downwards.
TCTCACTCTGTCGCCCAGACTGGAGGGCAGCGGCCGCTCCCGGCCCCCGCAGCCTCGCCTGCTGGGCTCCGGCGATCCTTCCGTCTCAGCCTTCTGAGTAGCCAGGTGTGTGCTACCACGCCCGGCTGATTTTTGATTTATTGTAGAGCTGAGGTCTCGCCAAGTTGCCCAGGCGGATCTCGAACCCGCGGGCTCAGGCCATCCACTCGCCTCGGCCTCCCCAACGGCTCTCACTCGTGCTTTCTGAGAAATTCCAGGAATTCGCCTGTTTGGGCTTTGTTTGTTTTTCCAGAGCTTTAGGGACTACAAATGGTTTTTGGTTACAGGGATGCACCGTACCATGGCCAGGAAGCCTGGGCTTTAAGTGTACCCACCGCCCCACCTGCGCACCTTGTCCCGCGGCCCCTCCCAGCCCTCCCCTGCGGAGTCCGCGATGTGCATCACACGAGGGGATATGCCCACGGCTCATCTTCACGCAGGCTGGAGAGGAAGGCCCGGCTGCGGAATGTTCACCGCTTAGGGAGAGCCTAGGGACCTGGCCACGACCAGAATGGCCAGTCCAGGCCTCCGAGCACTCCAGAGGCGAACCCTAGAAGAAATTAGGCCTGAGCCTGATGCCATCGCTCTGCCGCCTGTAGGGATTCGTGGATGATGGGTCCACCACCTGGCTGCAGCCACAAGGGTGCTGGTCAAACCCAGGGATGGGTGGACTCGAGATAGCCATCAGAACAAGGACATGCAGATCCCACACCCTAACCCACTCCCACCCGTCTTCCATATCAGTTTTCCCCCTCAAAGCCCCTTCTGACTGGTCCCAAATTTGAGATGTTACAGGAGGTCTCCTTGGGAAGATGGTTTTCTGGATATACCTGGTTTTCCTCCCACCCAATCTCAGCTCCCAAGTTTGACTTTGAGCAGAGGAGCACTTGGATCTGCGTCTGATTACAGCTGGTTCAGCAGGAGTTCAAGAAGTCTTGAAGAGTTCCAACCTTCAGAAAATAATTCACTACAAGAGGCCACGCCTGCCAGGAAGAGTGTGGGACTCTAGTATAATCTGAAGATTTATTGATGACAGTCTGAAATTTTCCAAACTGTAACGAGTGTTTTAACCTTTGTGCTATGGATAGAGTTGTTGAGCTCTTTCTTCAAAACGCAGGTCCCCAACATCCTAGCGCAAATTTTTCCAGGCCAGATGATGCCATTGGGGCTTTAAGTTCTCTATGTGGGTGGATCATGCAAGCTTACGAAGGCCATGTGATGTGTTCTCTGAAAATAGATCCGCCATACTGCAGTCGTGAGAGAAAAGGTAAGTCACCTATTTTAGTATATGATACCATGATTTCTAATTAAGAATCAGTCGGTAACTTGGCAAGATGTACCTTTTTATAATGAACCAAAATAAGAATGTTGGGACTCAATTCCTTTCCAGTATGGTGCTCTGAACGCAAACAATATGGGTCTGAGATCAAGAGATAATTTTCAGGGAAGAGCAGAGTGAAATGTGTGTTCCTCAGCCAGCGGTGGCATCCTTAGTAAAACTTTATCAAGGCCCGGTTACCTTTGTTACTTTTAGGTTTTAAGATTCTTCTCAGCGTATTATTATTAAGGGAAAGAATAGGCTGGCAAGGGGAAAAAGCTGTGGTCCCTCGCAGATGTCTTAACAAAAGTCACAGTGGAGGTGGTAACAGCAGCATCAGCAGCAACAGCAGAAGCAGGAAGAGGAGTGATTTTTTTTCTTCCTTGTTTGATATGGTTGAAGATAATAAGTTGCCAGTACCTTCTTCCACAGGTAAATGCCTTTCCTTCATTTCATCTTGAAGTTACCAGGGAGATGCAAGAATGAAAGGGTTTTGCGATCTGAGAGAATTTGAAAAATCCCATCTCGTTCACCTAATAGTTTGAATTCTTTTGTAAGTATCCCCAACCATATAATAATAATAATTATATAAATAATAATACCTGTTTCATAAGGTTGCTGTGAAGACTAAATTAGGAAACATATTTAAGGCACTTGGAGCATGCCTAACATATGTCTCAATCTCAGGAAAAAAAAGTTACCTTTTATTATCTTCTTTTCAACAGTCAAGGAACACAAAATTTAGAGTGTTTAAGTAAGTTTTTACATCATATATCTAACAAGTTACAAAACCAGGATTTATTTACCCAAGTGTTCTGTGATTCAGGAATGTGAATAGTTGTTCATTCAATGTGGCAATTGTAGGCATGAAAATTATGAATCATTTAATATTTTCTAGTTCAGCTAATGTTTTATTTTGTAATCTAGTTTAAAAAATAGTTTGGCTCAATCCTTATAAAGGAATCAAAGGAATTAAAAAACAAAGTACTGGGCCCAAATGAAATAAGAATAATGTATCCTGCATTAGACAGTTAGCTTAAGCACAGTACATGTGTACACACACAATAACTTACAAGAATTATATAATATAACGCTGACGTGAACTTCAATAATTTGGAGCTTGGGCATAACTCACTTCAAATCAATCAACATAGATACCTTGTCTAGATCTATGTAAATGTTTGTTTTTATTCACAGTTTCCCCAGGTGAACACTTTTCGAAAAATTAAGTGCTTTAGAGTTTTTAAACGTCTATGGAAATATGTACAATTTGCCTAAACATGAATAATATGTCAAAGGTGACACAGTGAGAAATCGAAAAATACTGTTCTTAAACCTGGGAATTTTGACTCCAAGCCCAGTACTTCTTAACTAAACTGTCTTCTCTAACGGAATTACTCTCCACATGCCAAATTACTGACTTTTGGGAAATCAAGGGTATAACAGAATCGGATGTTGTAGACAAAGCAGTATTTGGGCACATTTGACTTTCCCAATAAATATGGAAATAGCTCTCTTTCAATGAGCAGAATTCTGAAAATGGTTGTGAGATAACTTCCCTGTTCCTACTTTACCTCTTGTAACAGAGTAAACCCCAAATCGGAGAGGACTTGGGCATAAGGTTCTTCACCTCTTCCAAATAAGTCACCCAGAGGACCAGCAGGGAAAGACATTGGTTTATTGAAACTTACAAGAGGCACCAATGGTGGCAGTTCCGCGAAGAATCTGCACTTAGGAGCAATTTTATAATCAAAGCAATCAAGTTAACCGTCTAAATTCCTATAGGGTATGCACAATTACACTGATTAGGGGTGATGATGACATTGTTTTCAGCTGTGCTTGGTCACCTACATCCCATGACTCATTACTGGGAATATGCCCATCCTTTGAGATCAGTCTTGGACAGAAGCTGCTCCCTGGAGGAGGGGGAAGAAAAAAGCCAGATATACAGGGGAGGGGGGGAGCCTATACCCAGGCAGTACCTCACATCATATCTTCTCTGGATGTTTGAGAATTAGCTATGATCTCTGTGGGCTCAAGCATGGATGTTTGTGTATGTATGTATGTTTGGCCAAAGATAATACAAGCATGACAATTTGAATGAATTAAACAGTGCTTTTAAGTCAGCTTTTAAGTCAAAGACAACTTTTTAAAGTCAAAATCAACTTTCTTGTCTAATTTGAAACATCAAAAGACATACACACTTACCAATGTCTGTAATCCTTCCCATTTTGAGGCATTTACTGGATATTATTACTAGACTCTCTTTTCACTTTATTATTCCTATAATATCTGTTATTACTCCTGTAAAGCAAACATTCTCTACACAGATACTACACGAAATGGACATTTGTGGAAAACTGTAAGCTCAGTGGCAAAACTGTGGATTGAAGTCATGAATTGATTTTTTTAATAAGTATCAGTATTTGAGTCCTTGTAAATTTTTCATTTATTTCTTAACATATTAACTCCTTATACCAGCTCTTTTATTTTTTTTAAAAAATATCATTTAAAAAATAACTTATTACATGAAATTTAAGAACTGGAAAAAAAAGTAGGAGAAAGGCGTAAGGTTCAAAAAATTACTCTGAATGCCTTTAGAAGTGTGGAGGCCACTAACAATCTTTGCAAGTGATTATTTAAAAAAATAAAAACAAGCAAGCCAACAATGAAACAGACAAACTAAAACCAAACAAAAACCCAGAATTCATCATATAGAAAATATTTCCAAGTTTGCATTCATTCATTCATTCATGTATCCAAGAGATATTTGAAAAATACCCACTATGCTGCTATTTTATGATAAAATTAAGTAAACAACAATGAATAAGATAAATCTGTCCTCAAGGAAATCAAAGTTTGTGGTAGAGAGAGGAAGAGAGCAGACAGGCACAACAGAATATGCAGATTTATAGATTTTTCACTCTATTGAAGAGATAGTCTTGATATTTGCTATGGTCTGAGTGTGCTTGACCTCCAAAATACATCATTTAAAACCCTAACCTCCATGTCAATGCTACTAGAAGGCGGACCTATGGGAGGAGACTGGGTCGTAAGGGCCAAGCTTTTATGAACGAGATGAACTCCCTTAGAAAAGAGGCCAGTGGATTGCCTGAGCCTGCGGGCTCGAGACCCGCCTGGGCAACTTGGTGAGACCTCATCTCTACAATAAATCGAAAAATTGGCCGGGTGTGGTAGCGCGTGCCTGTAGTTCCAGCTACTTGGAAGGCGGAGGCAGAAGGATCGCCGGAGCCCAGCAGGTCGAGGCCGCTCCCGGCCACTGCACTCCAGTCTGGGTGACGGAGTGAGACTCCAACTCAAAAGAAAAAAAAGAAAAGAGGCCGGAAGTCATCCTTGTCCTCTTCTACCATGTGAAGACACGACACCAGGAAAAACTGCTGTTTGTGAAACGAGATGTAATCCCTCATTACACAGTGAACCTGCCAGCACCCTGATTTTGGATTTCCCAGCCTCTAGGACTGTGAGAAATAAATTTCTGTTGGTAATAATTCATAACTTAAAACCCTAACTGCCACATTGGGAGGAGGTTAGGTTATCAGGGCAAGGCTTCTACGATAATCTTAGCAAGTAATTCAAAACAAAACAAAACAAATACTTTTTAAAGAAACGAAACAAAACCCAGGACTGATTATATAGAACATGTTTTCGAATTTTCATTTATTCATTCATTCATCCAAAAGATATTTTAAAGATACCTCCTATGCTGGTGTTTTATGATAAAATTAAGTAAGCTACCCAGCTATGGTATGTTGTTTGGCACCCCAAAAGAACTAAGATAATAGTGAATATCCATTTTTATGCACGAAAGCAGTCTTATCAACACTGTTATTCTGTATTTAAGAAGCTAGTGCCAAAAGTGAGATGACCTCATGTAAACAGGGAATCTGGCTAATTAATGGCTCAAGCTCATTGAAGGTTAGACTAGTTCAAATGTTACTGGGCACTGGGTCTTCTGCTTCTCAGTCATTTCTACTCTGCATTAGAACAATCTACAAAAATGATTTACCATTTTTAGCATTTATTCATGCGCTTATCACTGTGGCAAAAACTGCAAATGTATCATTTCATTTTTATCTTCACAACAGCACTCAGTCATAGATATAACTATTATTCTTATTTTAAATGAAGAAAGTGAGGCATTGAAGAATTAAATAATTTGCTGGATTTCAATGTTAGTTGCTAAGTGAAGCAAGAATTCAAACCCAATAAGGCTGACTTCTGAGTTGTTTTTTTTTAACCTACTGCATAGAATTTCAGTAGCCATGACAGTCAACCACTTCTCACACTAACTTGATACCAGCCAGCTTTTGTCCTTTATTATGAAATGCATTTGGCTTGAAGTGATAGGTTATAAAAAATTAACACTGCCCATTTTAGTTTTTTATCCTGGCTTAATGAGGTTTAGAAGACAAAGTACTAGTAAGCCTTAAACAATAGAAAAATCAATAAACATAACATCCACAATAATGGGAGACCACAGCCATCACTTTTATTGGACTCTAATATTTATGTCTCACTAATTATTCTAAAACAATACTTATATTTACTACTCAGATGAACTTATAAAATAATAATCTTTAAGTAGTAGCACAATTATATCTACCCAAAATATCTTTTGCTTAAATTTATCAATTCAAATGAAGAAATATTTTTTGCTTTATATGCTTATGTTGATATAAAACACTTAACAATGAGTTGTCATGTTAATAAAATTTATATAACTGGCCAATGATTAGTAAAAAAGTTATTGTCATAGTTCTGATTCTGTTTACATTTGTTTGATTCCCAAATGTGATTATACTGCATTGACTCACCCACACTTCTTCAGAGATTCATGTCTAATATCCAATGACATAGTGATAAAACAGGATCATCTTGCTGTATTGAAGAGATAGAGACTAGATTCAAGGAGGCTGACAGCTGGAATCTGTCGAGTTAGAGAGAGTAGGGAAATAAGTAAATAAAGAGATCCAGAAAACTGAAAAGAAAAATCTGACCTACAACCAGAAGAAAAATCAGTAAGCAGAAGGAGATGCAGAAGTGATGAGACTGTGAAATTATCAGGCAAGCTCTTTAAAATGGCTTCCACAAATCTACTGGCAGACTTAAAGGCAACATGAACTGATAAGGAAATAATTGGAAGGCATACAGCAGAACTAAGTGAAATGTCAAGAGTTGACCATGCATTGTCTATGCTAAGACATTCACTGGCTGGGATTAATTGCAGATTAGATAACGCAGAAGAAAATATCAGTAACTTTAAAGACATGATAATAGAACCTATCCAAACTGAAGCAGAGGGCAGAAAAAAGATTTTTTAAAAGTTAACTCAGTTTTGGTGTCCTGTGAAACAAAAATCAAGTGGTCTAACTTCCATGAATTGGAGTTACAATGTGACAAATGAGAAATCAGAGACCAGGAAAATTGTATTTGAAGAAGAGGTAAAATTTTCCAAATTTGATAAACTACATGGAAACATAGTCACACTGAGACATTTCAACACACTTCCCTCAGTAACAGATAAATCAAGACAAAATTTAAGACTACATGACTTCTGCCTGTTTCTAATGGGACACTTGCTCTAGGGGAAGCCAGGAACTGGGAGAATTTCAATGATCCTGAGAGAGCCATCTGGAGAGGCCATGTGTAGGCATTTAAAAGCTTCAGCTGAGCTCCCAGCAGAAGCCTGCATCAACTCACAGCTATGTGGGTGAGCCACATTCGGTGTTAGCCCAAGTGAACCTTCAGGTTGCTGTAACACCAGCCAGTATTTGGATATTATCCTATAAATAAACTCAATCAAGAAGCACCCAGTTGCGCTCTTTCCAAGTCCCTGATCTACCAAATAAAAATTGTTGTTTAGAGCTGCTAAATTTAAAATAGGTTCTTTTGCAGAAATTGATAATTGGAGCAGTAGTAATATTCATAATTAAAATTTTTCACATACGATTTCACAACTTCTAGGCTACAGTGGCCTTCAATGGAACATTCCACCAACATTGTTTGAAACAAAAAATGCAAACACTTCTGCAAATCAGAACAAAGATATCAATTGCTATCTTATCCTATTTTGTAATAAAAACATGATCAAGACATGAAATTTACAAAAAGAAGTTAATCTCACTTTTGATCATGATTGTAAAAATTCTAAAAATAAATTAATGTTTTGTATCCAGTGACAGCTAAATAACAGATATATAGCTATGTCATGAGCAAAGTATTTTCTCCCCAGAATGCAACATTGTTTTTACATTTGAAAATTAATTGTTGTAACTAAACTTATTAACAAAATAAAAGAAAATTGATTATTACAAGCACTTCAGAAAAGAAAGGATGGTAAAGTTTAACACTTGTTTGTGATAAACTGTCCTAGCAAACTAATGTTTTTATATGTCTGTTGGGATGGTAAATATAGCTACTAAGGAAAACTATTTTGACATTGTTAAATTTGCAAATTTGCCTTTACAGTGGCCCCTAATTTTGACTTCTTCTTTTATACTTAACATACATGCATTTAAGCAATAAAATACAAATGTAAAACTTTATCAGGTTCACCATGAAATAATATCAGCTTGGAAGCAACACAAATGCTTACAAATATTTGAATAAATAAATAAGTTGTGTTTTATCATACAACAAATACGACATAGCAGCTAAAATAAACATATACCAGTAATAACATGGATTAATATCACAAGCAAAATGTCGAAAGAAATAAGTCATACACAAAGGAATACACACCATACAGTAACATGTTCTTTATTTTTGTTTCTTTATTTTTTTGAGTTGGAGTGTCACTCCATCAGCCAGGATGTCCCAGCCTCCGAAGCCTTGACCTGCTGGGCTCTGGCAATCCTTTCACCTCAGTCTTCCGAGTAGTCAGAACTACAGGCAAGTGACCACACCCAGCTAATTTTTTTTTTTTTTTTTTTTAATTGTAGAGATGAGGTCTCACCATGTTGCCCAGGCTGATCTCAAACCCGCAGGCTCAGGCAATCCTCTCTCCTCGGCCTCTCAAAGTGCTGGGATTATAGACTTGAGACACCACGCCCGGACAACATGTTCTTACAGTTACTCAAGTGACCAACGGATTTATAATTATAAAAGTCAAAATATTACTTATATTTGGAGAGGAGGGAGGCAGAAATGATACAGAGATGGCATGTGAAGGCTTTTGATGTGCCGGTAATGAACCATTTCTAGAACTGTGTTTATGATTTCTCGGGAGCATTCACATATTAACAACTGATGAAATGGTAAGCAAAATGATGTCTTCCAAGCCCGGCCAGAGATGTCCATCTCCAAGTCCCTGGATCCTGTGAACATGTTAGGTTACGTTACCATGGAGAATTAATGTTTGGATAGAAATGTGGTGGCTAATTAGCTGACCTTGAGATAGAAAGCTTATCCCTTTCTTCTGGGATAATCTGGGCAGAGTGGGTTGGGGGACCAAAGTCCCTGTAAGTACCAGAGGGAGGCAGAAGAGTGAGAACCAAGAGATGGCAGCAAGAAGGGAGCTCGGCATATATTGTTGGCTGGGAAGATGGGGGAACGGTGCCTGGAGCCATAAACTGTGAGTGGTTTCTAGAAGCTCAGAAAGGCGAGGAAATTGTTTCTGCGATCTTTCAGAAAAAACTACAATTTACACTGATTTTAGCCCAATGAGATTTATTTCTGACTTCTGATATTCAAAATTGTAAACAATAAATTTGCCTTGTTTTAAATCATTCAGATTGTGGAAATGTGTTACAACAACAATAGGAAAACTAAGATATAAATCGTCAAGCTAAGCGTTATTTGTGCACTTTTAGGAATTCCTTACAATTTTCTATAAAAGTGTTACATATATATTCCATCTAATCATAGAAAATCCAACTACAAATTGCCCTGAAGTTTAACAGTTAATATATTTTGAATGATATGGATGGGAAAGATCACCAATATTGTTGAAAAAGCAACCTGCCTGGTGAATTTCCAAGCCCCTTATGGTTACCCTGATAATGACCCACAAAGGGTATCCATGTCTTAATCATCAGAATCTTTGGCTATTTTATCTGATGTGGTAAAAGGAACTTTGCCCATGTGACTAATTTAAGGATCTTTTGATAACGAGATTATCCTGTATTATCTGGATGAGTCCATTGTAATTACAAGGATCTCTATATGAATGAGCCAAGAGGGTCCGAGTGGAGTGTAATGGAACAATGGAAACCAAGTTCAGAGTGGTGTGAGACCATAATCTAAGGACTCAGGCAGCCTACAGAAGCTGGAAAAGCCATGGGAACCGATAATCCCAGAGGAACACAGCCCTGGTAACACATTTCAGATTTAAGAACAACAGAATTGTAAGGTGATGAATTTGTGTTATTTTAAGCCACAAAATTTGTGGTAATTTGTTGCAGTAACAATAGAAAATGAATAAACCCATCAGTAGAATTAGGAAAAATGCCCAGTGCCCAAATTAATTGTTTCTTCAAGGTGTCTTCTAATTGAGTGTAAATCTACAGGTTTGAATTCTGGCCAACAGGTTTCACATAGCTGGCATCTTCAGGCAGTTGGCAACAAGGCTTGCCTCACCTACCTTCCTGACCTCAGATACTATTAAGTTTCTGCTAGGGTATTGACTGGCACAAGACAAAGCAATGAGCTTTGAAAACACAAACATTGCCTGGTATGACAACACTATGGTCTGGAATAAAATTCATAGGTATAAAGGTGTCCATCCTTAAATTTTCAAAAACTCTTCAGAACCTTTTTTTGATCATTTAGTGAAAGCTTCACAAAGCACACAGTGTTGGGCTAGGTGTTCTGGGATCCATATGCACGCTTCCAAATCTGGAATCCAGCTGCAGTCTGGTACCACCTTATGACTGTTGACGGCTTTAGATTCTGTATTGATGGGGAAAATTCTGTGCTCAGGATCTGTCTAGGGCTTTAGGGAAAGTAACAGCTATTCCTGCTACTGCTATCTATTTTTTCAACGCAACCTTGGAAGAATCAGATCAAAGTATGCGGAGGATACAGATACTCACCTTCTACCTTCCATATCTCCAAGATGAAGTTCCTTTTCCATCCCCACCATCGTTTTCATATCTCTTCTCTCCTCTGAGAATATATAAACATCAGCACCACTTTTAATAATGGAGTCTGGTCAAGGAACAGCGCCAATCAATAATCAGTTTTTGTCCACATTCATTTAACTGTGAAAATAAAGATTAGGCTTCATAAACTGGGTCCCTTATTCAAATGATACCCTTATTAAAAACCTAACCTGGCATCATGGTATAAAATAAAAAGCATGGATAAAAAGAGCACTGATATCCTCTCCCGTCCCTTACTAGCTTATATCATGAATTTGAGAAAGGCATTTAAAAATCTATGCACTTTAATTTCTTCATTTATAGTAAAGGATCTTAGAAAGACAATCTCCAAGGCTTTTTCAAATCTTCTTATTTATACTACTGTTATTATAATATTACAAATCTCCATCCCATTATTGCCTTAATTGCACAAGATTGCTAAATGCATTGTTGGTAAAGCCAAATAGACACATTTATTTAATTTTTCTCTAGTTAGATAAACTTAAAGTCTGCACTTTTTCCATTTCACATAATTTGCAATGATTTTTTATTATTTCCAGTAAAATCACTGTAGGCCAGTCTGACAACTTTCAAACATCTAAGAAAAGAAAATTAAACAGTGATAGAAGTTACTTTGAAGACATCACTTCCAATTAATCTGGAACTTTTCAACTACTTTTGTTTTCTAGATACCAAACTCACCAAACTTTAGTTTGTCATATCACTGCCCAGAAAGAGTGCTACTCCCCAGTCCTCCTAATAACTCGATAATAGCCAATGACAGAGATGCCCAAGTCATCCAAGCAACTTCTTGGATGTGACCTTGATGATACGGAGGCATGTCCTTTTCTTCTTTACAATCTCCGCTGAATAAAATGCAGGCATTAGTTAGTGCAACCTTAGATCACACAGATGAGAGAAACACTCTAATAGTTGAGCAACAAGACAAATGAAAACTGGGTCTATAATGAACTTATGGAATTTCCCTGTCACTCTTGGGCTTAATATGTGACAGAGAATAAAACTTGGTGTTTTAATGTCAATTGCCTTTTCGTGTAGTTTATTAGTTACCTGGTTCTGTGATAATCTCATGAGCATGGTCTAACTGAAACAAGTCACAGATTGCATGTGACAAGTGCAGTAAGGAATTAACAAGGTGATGTGATACACAGTAAATGGCAGTGAAGGCGGTGTTTAAGCATGGAGACAGCCATAGACTCACTGGAGATTGTCGTACAAGGGTAGACAGAAAATGTCAACTTTCCCTGCAGCAGATCTGGGAAGGAAGGTCTGCGATGCAAATTTTTAAACTTTTTTTTATAATTTCCCACTTTATTATTATTAAATATCTCTCAGCAAACATTTAGACAACTCCATTTGAAAATTCAGCACACATTATTTGTATACTTAATACATTCATTGTGATATGCCATTTTCAGAAAAGAATAATCTGAAAGCAAGTGCCTTTTCTAATGCATTTTGTTATTCAAGAACTGGGTGAAATGACAGAACCGTATGAATTAAATTATTTGAGGTGATGGGTGTGTTACTCTGATTTGATCACTACACAGTGTATGCATTTGTACCCCCACAATCATGTACAATCAGTGTAGGCTGATTAAAAACCAAAATAAAACTTTTAAAACAATGTTAAGTAGGTAAGGCTGTGAATATGCATATTGTCTCAATTTACTCCACATTGTATACATATATCAAAGTATCAGATTGTATTCTACAAGTGTATGCAATTAAGACTTGTCAATTAAAACTGATACTAAAATTTTTTTAATGTGAAAGCCATAAAAATAGTATACTGATGTGTAGTCTAATGTTGAAAAACTATTTTTCTTTCTTCTCCTATATTTACTTGGGCTTTTGTTCCTAAGGTCTCAAGAATCTAGGCGGGATTTCATGGTTTTCCTGGGGTGTTTCCTGCACCCTCTTCCCCAGGTCTCGACCACTCAGGTAACCTCTCCGGTCTCCCTCCCTGCCCTCTTTCTCTTATGATTACCCCAGTGGAGTTGCTGGAAAGGAGTCTACAAATAGATCAGAAGTCTCCTTTACTGGGTAGCTTCCGGAGGTTTTATTCTGTCTAGTCTACACTCAACCTTAGCAATTCTTTAAAAATGGTAGCTGCATCCCTCCCTGCTTCCTCAGCAGCTGTATCTTCCTCCTGTGTTTGCCACATGTCGGTCAGGGCACACTCCTGGACTCTGCTTGGACAAGTCCTAATTGCTAGTCATTGGCTCATCGTACAATTCCAGCTCTCTGGTGGGCTCAAAGAACATGTTAAAGGTCATAGGTAGTCTGCCTTTATATTATCATTAGGTTGGGCGTGGTGGACTTTTCAGCTTTCTGCACCTTAAGGGGCAGTAGGAAGGTTAAGTGATTGCTCACATGAGTTTTCGATTGCATCTTCCAATTCAATTTTAACTTAGATGCAGTGTCTTAGACAAATAGGGAAAGGCTACCAAAGAAACGAAAATGATCATAGTACAGGATAGAAAAGGGATAAGGAATAATATCAAGTTGCCAACAATGCAGGATATTAAGTAAATTAATGTAACAATTGTTCCTGGATTAATGAATTTGATTTCTTAATTTCCACTTTAAAATAGCTTTCTAAGGAAGTCATCCCCAAATCATGGCTTTAATAGTTATTTCGGGTTCTTCTTGCTGACCAGTGGGAGAAATAGTAAAGGTCAGAGGCAATATTGGGGGTCCCTCAAATCACACTCTGTCAATTACCTTCCATCCCAGTAACCTTCCTTCTTCCAATATGGCTTCCATTACCTTCCTTGGTTTGTGCTTAGTTTCTTTCCCACTATTTCTAGTTACATTCTTCATAAACGAGTTGCCTTGCAACTGTGACTCATATCATCACGAAGAACGTGTGTGAGGTAGATGAACTTTAAATGCAACCATATTTTAAATAGATGCAGGAAGGAAATATGAAACTTAGCTGGCAACACAGGTCGCTCGAACATTGTTTTCATTTTAATTATATTCATAGAGTTAATTTCATCTTAACAATATGCTATTAACATAGCAAATATTGAAGGCATTACATCATAGTCATTATTAAATTATGTAGCAGTTGTCAAAACTCTACTGATCATTTGTTAAACTGATAGAAAATTGAATTTATTTTATTTCCCTACTCATGCTGTTTAGCTCAATTTTTAATTTTACTTGTTTTTTTTCAGAGTAGAAAATTTGAAAGGTTAAAATTTAAAGGACAATATTTAATTTGTTTTATGATTATACTTACATTTTATGTAGGCTATTTGTATAGAACTTTGTGCTATAGAAAGCATTTTTAAATAAATAAAGCCATTAATCTCAGTATCCTTATACAATGGTAGGATATTTTTCACTTTTTTAAAAAGGATGAGCTCACTGAGAGCCAGTAAATTTAAGGAACTTACCAAGACCTCCTTGGTATTCAGTGGTGAAGCCAATCGTGAAAAGTTAGACTTTTGGCACCACGAAGTAAACTAAAGTTTAGATGAAAGTATGACAAGTGTCTAGCTTCTTTTTGAATAATGTGTAAATTATATTTGATATTGGATAATGTAAGCTTGCTTATTTTTTAAAATATTATGATTGTTATGTGAATGTGTTTTTAGGCACATACCATATAAGTAGCTATTTATTTACATTCCAGAAGCAATAATCTTTCAAAAATGTACAAGTTGTTAACACCTTAAATACTAACATTAGAAATCCTTTAATAAAAGTCTATTTTACTTAGAATAAAATCTAACCTCTGTATACTCTTTATTTTAAAAAGGTCTTCATTTTCCAGTCTCTGGCTACCTGTATTATTTAGGTTAAGCTTTGCCACATAAAACATAAAATCCCAAAGTAACATAGTTTAACAAAAGAGAGAATATTTATGTCTCACTAAAAATCCAGAGGTATATAGTCCAGAGTTGGCATGACAGACATAAACTTAGTCTTCATGCTCTTTCTCTCTTCCCCTTCTGCCATCTCTTGTAGGTGGCCCTCAGTCTGATGGATCAGGTTGGTTGTGGGAGCCATGTTTTAGGAAAACAAAGTTTAATAAATTGCCAAGAAAAATCTAAGGACCGTGTCACTAGAGGAGAATGAGTTAATATTTGAGGGCAACTAAGAATCGATTTGCCACTATTAATCATAATCACCTTCCTTTTTCTGCCTCTTAGTCCCTGGGTTCCACCTACTCAATGCTTTTTTGATTCCTTTCATACCCTCAAATATGCTTGCCTTGGCTTTTCCAGAATCATCTAAAAACACATCTCACAGTTACAGACATGGCTTGCTTTTATTCATCCTTTGAATATCAGCACAAATATTGTTTGATGGTTTTCCTATCATTTTTGATTATTGATATTATTTTTGATGATCAAACATCTAGTGTAAACTATCACCTCACCATCTGGTCATTCACTTTTGTAGGCACCTTGTCTTTGTTTTCGTTCTTTTTTTTTTTTTTTTTTTAAGTCAGAGTCTCACTCCTTTGCCCAGGCTGAAGTGAAGTGGCATACTCACTGCCACCCCGGCAATGACCTGCTGGGAGGTGATCCTTCCGCCTCCAGAACCACAGGTACACACTACCATGCCTGGCTTATTTTTTTTTTTTAATCAATATTTTTTATTATGCTGTTGTGGGGTACAGTTAAGGGTTAGGTATACAAATACGTTTCATTCAGGCACCCTGTTGATAAGAGGTGTTTCCCCATCCCCAGAGAGATATTTGCTACCGTTAATCCCACACCCCCCCATAGTTTCCCACTACTGTCAGTTATTTTCTTATAGTATTACATTGGATGTTCAAGGTCCATTATATGAGTGAGAACATGTGATACTCGGATCTTAGTTTCTGTGAGAGGTCACTCAGTATTTTGCTTTTTATTTGGGTTTCTGTTTGTTTATTATTGATGTAAAGAAATGCGATTGTCTTTTGCACATTTATTTTGTATCCTGAGACTTTGCTGAAGGCCTTTATCAGTGTAAGGAGGTTTTTGACAGATTCTCTTGGGTTTTCAAGGTACACAATCATATCATCTGCAAAGAGAGATAATGTGACTTCCTCTTTTCCTATTTGGATACCCCTGATTGCCTTCTCTTCTCTGATTGCTCGAGCCAGGAATTCCAATACTATGTTGAACAGGAAGGGTGAGAGTGGGCATCCTTGTCTTGTTCCAGTTTTCAGGGGAAATGGTTCCAATTTTTGTCCATTTAGGAGAATGCTGGCTGTGGCTTTCTCATAGATGTCTTTTACTATTTTGAGGTATGTTTCCTGTGTGCCTAGATGTTCAAGGGTTTTTATCAAGAAGGGGTGCTGGATTTTATCAAAAGCTTTTTCTGCATCTAGTGATATGATCAT